>NC_138296.1:83072500-83340000 GCF_965601325.2 Salmo salar | reverse complement strand
AGTCCATCTCTGGACAGCAGAAAATAGGGTTTCTGTCATGGCAGGGATCATGTGTGTGTGTGTGTGTGTGTGTGTGAGAGAGAGAGAGAGAGAGAGAGAGAGAGAGAGAGAGAGAGAGAGAGAGAGAGAGAGGGGAGACAAAGAGAGAGAGAGAGGGGAGACAAAGAGAGAGAGAGAGAGGGAGAGGAGACGATGCAAGAGAAATAAAGAGAAGACACAGCGAAAGAGAGAGAGAGAGAGAGAGAGAGAGATGCATTGCCGTTTTTATTAACATGACTTTAACATTGCTTGGACGTTGCTCCACTGAACACTACAGTGGAGAATTGGCCCCTCACCCAGCCAATGAACTTATTAGTTCAATCTACTGTACATTTCCTTCAAAAACATAGAACCTGTCCTTTTACTAGATGACATGATATACTGGCATTTGTGTTGCACTGTATGTCATTGGCATAGCATATCAATTTACCCACATGAACAGCACATTTGGATTTGAACTATAATACATTTATTCCCATATAATTGTGACGTTAGGGTTGTAAGCTTCCAGCAACAGTAGTTGACTACGAATGTTCAATAGAATGTGATGCGATTGTTTGCTTGTTTCGGGTTAGTTAGTGTGGTGTACTTGGTGGTGAAGGATTAGCTGTTATCTGTTATATGTCCACATTTTATTGATGAAGAAAAGCTTTTAATGGAGGGCTTTGGAATGACAGAACATAGTAAGCCACAGTTCAGTTGGTCAGATATGTTGCCAGATATTTTGCTCAAAAGGGTGGAAAGTAGTTTAATGAACTGGAACTTTCCTCATTCCTATATAGCTTCTAGTAAACCACTCAGCATCTCCCATTTCATTTCCTGACGTCAGTCTCTCTCTGCTGTGAAACTCGATGAAACACTTACTTACCAGGCGGCCTTAAACACATTGAAAGCAAAAACGTTCATGAATGTAGAGCCCCTAACAATGCAAAAAAAGGACATAGGTGCTGTGTAGGAGCTGTGTAGGTGTAAAAGCAAACAGTACAGTGATATCATCCCTGGTGATTTCAAGTCCATGTCTGGTCTTAGTGAGGTACACAGGAGAAAGTGAGAGACATTGATAGCTTGATGAAGAGATGTTAAAATAAAAAGGAAAATAAAAGTCAGTTCTGATTAGAGTATGCTGATTGGGCAGTAGAAATTATGTCACTTCAGCTCCTTCACACCTGTTGTGATGGTCTCATCTGAAAGATTCCAAATCACAGGGTCACCAAAGCAGCAGTTGGTGACCCTGTGATTTGGAATCTTTCAGATGACATACTAGTGACATACTAGTAACTATTCACTACAGTTACCAAGTTTGCACACTGATACTGTATGTCAACAGATACAGATTATATTAAACGTGATATTAGACCAAAGCAAATTGTTCATGGAGCTTCATGCCTTTTCTCAAGTTTTCTTTCACTTTATCAATTCCTAGTCTTTAGTTACTCATATTGTGTAGTACTGTAATGTATATATAGCCTTTTAAAGTAGGTGCATAGGTTTTGACATCAATTGTTGGTTTTCATAGCAAATTCATTTCCGTTTCTCAATCTCAAACATTCTCTATTAGCACATTTGTCCCATGCTGCTTTTCCATGATCTAAGGAGGGGTATAGTTAGGCAACTAGGAATGGTGGGAAAAATCCTTAGGTGCCTTAAAATCAGACATATAGGAATCTGTGAATGAATGTCTTAGGTTGTTTTTATTTATTTTTATTTATTTCACCTTTATTTAACCAGGTAGGCTAGTTGAGAATAAGTTCTCGCACTGCGACCGGCCAAGGCATAGCAATTCGACACATACAACAACACAGAGTTACACATGGAATAAACAAAACATACAGTCAATAATACAGTAGAACAAAAGAAAACAAAAAGTCTATATACAGTGAGTGCAAATGAGGCAAGTTAAGGCAATAAATAGGCCATGGTGGCGAAGTAATTACAATACAGCAATTAAACACTGGAATGTTAGATGTGCAGAAGATGAATGTGCAAGTAGAGATACTGGGGTGCAAAGGAGCAAGATAAATAAATAAATACAGTATGGGGATGAGGTAGGTAGATAGATGGGCTATGTACAGGTGCAGTGATCTGTGAGCTGCTCTGACAGCTGGTGCTTAAAGCTAGTGAGGGAGATATGAGTCTCCAGCTTCAGAGATTTTTGCAGTTCGTTCCAGTCATTGGCAGCAGAGAACTGGAAGGAAAGACGACCAAAGGATGAATTGGCTTTGGGGGTGACCAGTGAAATATACCTGCTGGAGCGCGTGCTACGAGTGGGTGCTGCTATGGTGACCAGTGAGCTGAGATAAGGCAGGGCTTTACCTAGCAGAGACTTGTAGATAACCTGTAGCCAGTGGGTTTGGCAACGAGTATGAAGCGAGGGCCAATCAACGAGAGCGTACAGGTCGCAATGGTGGGTAGTGTATGGGGCTTTGGTGACAAAACGGATGGCACTGTAATAGACTGCATCCAGTTTGTTGAGTAGAGTGTTGGAGGCTATTTTATAGATGACATCACCGAAGTCGAGGATCGGTAGGATGGTCAGTTTTACGAGGGTATGTTTGGCAGCATGAGTGAAGGATGGTTTGTTGCGATATAGGAAGTCGATTCTAGACTTAATTTTGGATTGGAGATGATTAATGTGAGTCTGGAAGGAAAGTTTACAGTCTAACCAGACACCCAGGTATTTGTAGTTGTCCACGTATTCTAAGTCAGAGACGTCCAGAGTAGTGATGCTGGACTGGCGAGCAGGTGCGGGCAGTGATCGATTGAATAGCATGCATTTAGTTTTACTTGCGTTTAAGAACAGTTGGAGGCCACGGAAGGAGAGTTGTATGGCATTGAAGCTCATCTGGAGGTTAGTTAACACAGTCTCCAAAGAGGGGCCAGAAGTATACAGAATGGTGTCATCTGCGTAGAGGTGGATCAGAGAATCACCAGCAGCAAGAGCAACATCATTGATGTATACAGAGAAGAGA
Organism: Salmo salar; assembly: GCF_965601325.2. Lineage (NCBI taxonomy): Eukaryota > Metazoa > Chordata > Actinopteri > Salmoniformes > Salmonidae > Salmo > Salmo salar. The sequence continues at coordinate 83,336,992 of NC_138296.1, read as the reverse complement.
GTCAACCCGAGAATTGAACCCTGTGGCACCCCCATAGAGACTGCCAGAGGTCCGGACAACAGGCCCTCCGATTTGACATACTGAACTCCATCAGAGAAGTAGTTGGTGAACCAGGCGAGGCAATCATTTGAGAAACCAAGGCTGTCGAGTCTGCCAATAAGAATGTGGTGATTGACAGAGTCTAAATCCTTGGCCACGTCGATGAATATGGCTGCACAGTAATGTCTCTTACCGATGGCGGTTATGATGTCGTTTAGGACCTTGAGCGTGGCTGAGGTGCACCCATGACCAGCTCTGAAACCAGATTGCATAGCGGAGAAGGTACGGTGGGATTTGAAATGGTCGGTAATCTCTTTGTTAACTTCGCTTTCGAAGACCTTAGAAAGACAGGGAAGGATAGATATAGGTCTGTAGCAGTTTGGGTCTAGAGTGTCACCCCCTTTGAAGAGGGGGATGACCGCGCCAGCTTTCCAATCTTTGGGAATATCAGACGATACAAAAGAGAGGTTGAACAGGCTAGTAATAGGGGTTACAACAATTTCGGCAGATAATTTTAGAAAGAGAGGGTCCAGATTGTCTAGCCCGGCTGATTTGTATGGGTCCAGATTTTGCAGCTCTTTCAGAACATCAGCTATCTGGATTTGGGTGAAGGACGTGGGGGCTTTGGCGGGTTGCTGTGGAGGGTGCCGGGCAGTTGACCGGGGTAGGGGTAGCCAGGTGGAAAGCATGGCCAGCCGTAGAGAAATGCTTATTGAAATTCTCAATGATAGTGGATTTATTGGTGGTAACAGTGTTTCCTAGCCTCAGTGCAGTGGGCAGCTGGGAGGAGATGCTCTTATTTTCCATGGACTTTAGTGTCCCAGAACTTTTTTGAGTTAGTACTACAGGATGCAAATTTCTGTTTGAAAAAGCTAGCCTTAGCTTTTCTAACTGCCTGTGTATATTTGTTCCTAACTTCCCTGAAAAGTTGCATATCACGGGGGCTATTCGATGTTAATGCAGAACGCCACAGGTCTTTGGTTGAGGTTTTTGGTTGGAATACGATGCCTGGCAGAGTGCTTGGCCGTCACTGCTTGTGTTGCTTGGGTTGTTTCACCACAAAACGGCTGTTAGGGAGAAAACTAGCTTGGCTTTGTTCATCCAAGTGCATTGATATTACTAGTGTCGATTTAGAGTTGGATCGTATTGAATGTTGTACTGTTGTATGACTGCAGTGTGTGTTGATATGAGGTCTAGGACATGAGGATGTGATTCTAGTCACATTGTGTGAATAGAATGCAAGTGTCTTCATGATTGGTACACACTGTTTGTACTTTATCATCAGGCAGTCTTGTATGTTGATGGTCTTTGGTTTATTTAAGAACAGAAAGCAGGGTAGAAAATGTTATCAAAATCTAATTGAATCAGTGGAACAGGAGCAAACGTGGGGGTCGGCAGAGAAAAACAACATCCCAGAAAGTATTCTCATCAGATAGGAGATGTTGAAGATGACCCCGCTTCTCCTCTGCCTCTTTCCTAAGATATTGTAACCTCGTTCCAGTTGTCAGTGCTTTATGGTTTATTATCGTCGCCACAAACCAGGGATTGACTAAACTTGACCTGCCAAAAGTGTAATAGTGCTTCATACAACAGGCAGGCACACATATAGCTGTTTACCTCATGGTTGAGAGTCAGTTACAGTGGTATAGATAGGTGTATTTGTATATGACGCCCATCAAAGCACTTTGCCATGCCTGTGTTCTATGCAGCAGTCCTGCACCATATCGCCATGTCTTCAGGCATGCCCTCTAAAGCATTACGACACGTTATTTAATGATTGCTATGAAAGTGGAGATTGTGATAAGAGGGTGAAAGAATTGAATTGTTGGACACATGGATGATGATGAGGTCAATGCAGTACGTTTTCAACAATCTATCTTCTGTAACTTTGGTGTTTACGCACTCTTACTGGCCGTCTTGACTGGTTGTTCTGAAAGAAGCTCTATTAAGTACATACATAACCCTCATCTAGTATGCATTCCACACTGGCAGCACTGGGTGGCTCAGGTCCATATAGATACAGTACTGTATATCCATGATGAATTGCTTTCCTGATACATTATAGTGATTGAAAATATCATTTTAGGAAAATAATGCTCTTTAAGACGTAAACGCTAAACACACATACACAAAGACATTTAGAATAACAAATTGTATCATATATCACAGTACTCAATCAATCAACAGTGGTTGTGATATATCGCTCTGCGGCCCTGTACGTATGGAACTCTTTTAGGGGCTGAAACTTACTCATGTTCCATCATCATGGACTAATGTGTTTGGTGGGCTGCTGTGCTAAAAACCTTAAAGAAGAGTCACTAAAGGTGATGATATTATTTTTTCTTCTTTATTTTTTGTAAAAAATTTAGAGATCAGTTTATTCTGATAATCAGCACAAACAAACAGATGCACATGCACACGCACACACACACACACACACACACACACACACACACACACACACACACACACACACACACACACACACACACACACACACACACACACACACACACACACACACACACACACACACACACACAAACATACTACATATTTCACAGCAGTACCACAAGATGTCATCAAGATGGCACCCTAAATTCTTTCTTTTGAACAACTTACCTTGAGGTGTTTTGACACCACCACAGGCCCTGTAAACTTTGCTTGATTTTTTTCTTTCAATCTTATATTTCTTCATTTTTTTCAGTGCAGTTACATTGTAAGAATGTCTCTCTCTTCTCATAAAACATTTGATTCAATTTGGAGCACAGAGTTAATTGTTATCATTATCACTGATCTTTATTTCCACAAAACACCATGGGCTCTTTCTTCATTTCCTCGAGGCAATGCTATTGACTCATGGCTTATTTAAAAAGGTTTGATCGAATCAGGGCTGCTTTACATTCAAAACCTCATGGACTGCGAGTGCCTGCTACCCGATTAGCAATAAGCTTCATTCAAACAATGGACTCACAATGCACTGTAGCCTCTATATCAAATACCCTTCCATTTTGACCTGTCATCCAATCTGCTTACACTCTGTTTCTTAGTTAATGCCAATATTGTGGAATGGAGGATTCTGCCCACAAGGTCTCCCATTCCCCTGCTATTAACTAGGCCTACATGTAACTCAACTGTATGGACATTCGGGGCATATGTGCGTTCATTGTTCACATTGACAGTCATTGCGTTGTTAGCCTTTAAAAATGAATTAAACCCTCCCAGGGAAGAGAAAGGGCACCCTTGACCTGTGCTATTTTCTCTTTTTGCTAAATGTTTTGCGAGGTGAGACAGCTTTCATTCTATGTTTATCTATGGTGGAGAAATGTCTGATGTCTTGTGGGTAGAATTAATCAATTGGAATGTGACATGGAAGAAAAAAATCTGATCATATGAAGGTAGATGTTTAGCTTAAACTATTTTTAATTATTAGATATCATATCAATAATGAGGATGAATATAATGCCAAATATGCATTATCTGTACAGAAATATACATATATAAATATATAAATATATGCCTAATTTAAACAGAACTATTTTCTGCTCTTGACCATGTTTTTGTTGTTTAAACTTTTATTTGTCTACGTTATTTTATAAGGTCTTAAGATAGCATGCAGGGTAGTGAAAATGAAGGTATTATCTGATGTTTCATTGCTGTTCAGTATTGCAGTTTGTTTTGTATTTGTATGATTCATTTGCTGATTCAGTTACTATTTACATTTAATTTATATATTTGGTTATCTGAAATGAATTGTAAACCTTTCTTTTCTAAATGAGAGTTTTTTGGAACGTTCTTTATCATGGTATTTATTTTGTATTTTATCAATGTGCTTCAGTATTTTTGCCATAATTTATCAATCTGCCTCTTTGAATTAAGTATTGTTAATGACCATCTGTTGTAAATACTTCTGCAAATTAAACTTTTTGGAAAAAAACTGCTTCTAACTTATTTTCTTTGCTGTGTGTATACAGTCATATGAAAAAGTAAGTACACTCCCTGGAAAGTTGTCTTTTTTTGTACATATTTGGACAGGTGGATATGTAATCTTCACTTCAACACTATCGACCGATAAAGGTGACCTAATTTAACAAATGACACTAAAAGATTATACTTTGAAATCATTTATTCATAAAAAATCTACAGAAATCCAATTCCATAGTGTGGAAAAAGCAATTCCCCCCTAGCTTCAATAGCTGGTGTTGCCCCCTTTGGCTGAAATAGCTCTTGTAACTGTCTATCAGTCTCTTATATCGACTCAGAGGAATTTGCCCATTCTTTACAGTACTGCTTCAACTGTGTCATGTTCGATGGCTTTCTTGCATGCACGGCCCGCTTCAAGTCCCCCCATAGCATTTTGACAGGATTGAGATCTAGGCTTTGACTTGGCCATTCCATAACCTATTTCCTATTTTTGAGCCATTCTGTTGTAGCTTTGCTTGTGTGTTTTGGATCATTGTCCTGTTGCAAGATTCATGTTCGGTTCAGTTTCATCTTTGTGACAGATGGCCTCACCTTTTCCTCAAGAATTCTCTGGTATTGAATTCATGGTTGACTCATTGATGGCAAGTTGACCAGGCCCTGAGGCAGCAAAGCAGCCACAAACCATAATGCCACCGTCTCCATGCTTTATGTTTTGTATGAGGTTCTTCTGTTCAAAGGCAGTGTTTTGTTTTCGCCAAACATGGCATCTGGCATTGCGGCTAAACAACTCCCCCTTTGACTCATCTGTCCAGAGCGCATTGCTCCAGTAGTTTTGGTCTTTACCCAGGTGTTGTCTGGCAAACGTCAGTCATGTCTTGATATAATTTTTTGAGAGCAGAGGCTTCTTCCTTCCTGACCTCCCATGTAGGCGAAGTTTGTGCAGTCTCCTTCTGACAGTTGACTCAGGCACTTCGACATTGATTGTGGTAAGAGAGGCTTGTAGATTCCTTGATGTTACCCTGGGTTTATTAGAGATTTCTATGGCATATTTTGGTCAGCTCTAGAGCTGAATTTGGTGGGATAACCTGTCCTAGAATGATGTACTTCAAATTGCTTGGAAATGGATTTGTAACCCCTCCCAGAATCATGGTCATCAATAATGGTTCTTCTGAGGACCTTGGAGGTATTTTGATCTTGGCATGATGTGCTACCACACAGTCATATTGTTAAGACCAAACCAGACCAAGTTTCTAATCTTTATGGAAGGCTGGACCCTCCCAAGTTACTCTCTAATCATTTGCATCTGCTTTGGTGCACCTGATTCTAATTTTAGCCATTTTATGTGATGGTAAAGGTAGGGGTCTGCTATCTGTTTCCGCATAAGGAAATTGCATTTTTGTTTTAGTTTTCTGTTTGTTTTTCAATTACATAACATTTTCAAGGTAAACTTTTTTTTGGTGCGATTTGTTAAATTAGGTTACCTTTATCAATGAATGTGGTTGGAATTTAGCTCAAATATCCATGTGTTCAAATATGTAAAGAAAAATAAAAAATAAACTTTCCAGGGGGTGTACTTACTTTTTCACGACTGTATATATACTGAACAAAAATATAAATGCAACATGCAACAATTTCAAATATTTTACTGAGTTACAAATCATATAAGGAAATCAGTCAATTTAAATAAATTCATTAGGCCCTAATCTATGGATTTCACATGGCTGGGAATACAGACATGCATCTGTTGGTCACAGATACCTTAAAATAAAAGGTGGGGTGTTGATCAGAAAACCAGACAGTATCTGGTGTGACAACCATGTGCCTCATGCAGCACGACACATCTCCTTCGCATAGAGTTGATCAGGCTGACTTATGTAATGTTGTCCCACTCCTCTTCAATTGCTGTGCGAAGTTGCTGGATATTGGTAGGAACTGGAATGTCAATCCAGAGGATCCCAAACATGCTCATTGGGTGACATGTCTGGTGAGTATGTAGACCATGTAAGAACTGGGACATTTTTAGCTTCCAGGAATTGCGTACAGATCCTTGTGACATGGGGCCGTGCAATATCATGCTGAAACATGAGGTGGTGGCGGAGGATGAATGGCCCGACAATGGGCTTCTGGATCTCGTAAAGGTATCTATGTGCATTCAAATTCGATAAAATGCCATTGTGTTTGCTGTCCATAGCTTATGCCTGCCCCTACCATAACCCCTCCACCACCCTGGGGCACTCTGTTCACAACGTTGTCATCATCAAACCACTCGCTCACATGAGGCATGATGCCGGTTGGACGTACTGTCAAATTCTCAAAAATACGTTGGAGGCGGCTTATGGTAGAGAAATTAACATTCAGTTCTCTGGCAACAGCTCTGGTGGACATTCCTACAGTCAGCATGCCAATTGCATGCTCCCTCAAAACTTAAGACATCTGTGGCATTGTGTTGCGTTACAAAACTGCACATTTTAGAGTGGCCTTTTATTGTCCTCAGCACAAGGTGCATCTGTGTAATGATCATGCTGTTTAATCAGCTTCTTAATATGCCACACCTGTCAGGTGGAAGGATTATCTTGGCAAAGGAGAAATGCTCACTAACGGGGATGTAAACACATTTGTGCACAAAATTTGAGAGAAATAAGCTTTTTGTGTGTATGGAACATTTCTGGGATTTCTTATTTCAGCTCATGAAACATGGGACCAATGCTTTACATGTTGCATTTATATTTTTATTCAGCGTAGTTTTTGAGAGATTGCAACATGTCTGTGTTAGGATGAGAAAATGCATATCATCTTGGATAGTCCCTTTACTTACTTTAAGTTATTACAATTATTTAAAATGAAGCCACCATCAACTGTTCTTTCAGCCAATGTTGAATGAAACTGTGTTGACCAGAAGGGGGAGCTATTAGAGAATAAAACTATCTCAACTTGCGGCTGGATTCAGTCCGTATCACCAAACCTATCTCGGAAGATCTGCTTTATAGCTCGATTGAAATTTAAAAGCAATGTTCCTGTGTTTGCGGACACTGCATTTGCGGTAAACTCTGCATATGTTGCCTCAATCGGAATTTACCTGTACATTTTAATCAATTAGGCAATACGGATTGAGTCCCTTGATCAGGTTTGATAGGGTTAATTTACAACCGTACAGAATTCATGTTAACAATAAACATTCCATTGACCTATATTTTAGACAGCGTACCTTTCAGGGTAACACTTTACTTTACTGGGGTATACATTCATAACAGCATTTATTACACCTTTATGAAATGTGTAATAACACCTTTATGAGTGTAGCCTCTACCTTTGTTGTGTGTTGGTCGTCTGTAGCTCAGTTGGTAAAGCATTGCCCTTGCAACACCAGAATTGTGGGTTTGATTCCTAGGACCACCCATATGTAAAATGTATGAATACCTAGCTATAAATTGCTTTAGATAAAAGCATCTGGTAAATAGCACATATTACCTACCAATTTACTTTGATAGTTTTGAAATGTAACATAAATGTGACTATATTGGTAATCAGTCCAGTAACAGTATTTAATCTTGTGTCTGGTGTAGCCTAGTTGTCGCTGATTCCTTATCCTTCTAACGTTCCCTTTGGCAACATGACTAAATCACTGCAGGGCATTTAACCAGGAAACATTGGGAAGGAAAAGGGAGACCTATGTCAGTTGTACAACGCACCTCAACTGAAATGTGTCTTCCGCATTTAACCCAACCCGTGAATCAGAGAGGTGCGGCGGGCTGCCTGAATCGGCGTCCAGGGAGCAGTTGTTGTTGGGGGCTAACTGCCTTGCTCAAGTGTAGAACCTCACATTTTTCCACATTGCCGGGTCGGGGAATTGAATCGTCCAACGCTCTTAATCGCTGGGCTACCTGCTGCCCCCTTATTGTAGCAGCAGACACAGGAAAGTAATCCTGCCTCTACTTATGTAAGAGAATGACTGCACTCTCCTCAGATGAGTAAAGGGAAACAGATGTTGACTGTTAAACTGATCAGAGGTTGTATTTTTACAAGGATCCCTGTATTTAGCTCCACCTGTCATTGGTCCAGACAGCTGGATGTTGATGAAATCGTGGAACACAGAGCCGTTCACAGTGTTGAGTACGTGACGAGACACACTCTCCTCCCTCCCTGCACGTTCCTGAAACTAGCATTGATTTAAAAGCATGGTTGTATTACTGTAGCAACAGTGAAATGAGGACTACACATTTGTTGTACTATATAGATGTATGTTGATTGATTTGTGCACTCACATTCATTGCCTTATTCATTTTTTTCTTATGGGGTTAGGGTAAGGGTTATGGTTAGGGTTGGGATTTAGTGTAGGGACATCCCAAGGATCTCGGATAGCACTGACCATGTTGAAGGTCTACTACAGAACAGCCCTCAGTGTTCTCTACAGCAGTAGCTGTGTGGGTAAAATCACCTGGGAAGCCAAGCCAGAAAAAAAGTAATATTGCAACCTATGTGTTGTGATAATTGCATTGTTTGCTCTATAACCTGTTAGTTCCTATGCCTTGACACTGTGATGTATTTTTATTTAACTAAGTCAGTTAAGAACAAATTCTAATTTTCAATGACAGCCTAGGAACAGTGGGTTAACTGCCTTGTTCAGGGGCAGAACAACAGATTTCTACCTTGTCAGCTTGGGGATTCAATCTTGCAACCTTTCGGTTACTAGTCCAATGCTCTAACCACTAGGCTACCTGCCTCCCCAAATAGGTCTGAGGCCGAGACAATTGTCTCTGAGGCCAAGTGGCACAATAGCAGAATAAATTCAACCACACCTTTGTTTCATTACTAAACCGGAGAGCAACCTCTGTCTGGTGAAGTCCACAAAACAAAAGGTTACATGGTCAATCAAGTTAATGTTTCTGCCATTTTCTGACTACTAAAACAACTTTTAATTTAGAACCACAGAGAGATACCGCAAGTCTCAAAGAAAACATGAGCTGCTTCCACTATTCCAGTAACATTTCAACTTCAACATTTCAACATCATCTGATCACCAATGCTTAGTCTAATACAGTGACAACTAAAATATACCAAAAACAATTTAGTCCAATCAACATAAGCTAAATATGATGTTGCTGTCCATGGTACTGATTTATGTGTGTGGTGTCTGTGCGTTTGTGCAAGTAGAAGAAACATGTTGACTCACACTACTTGTAGAGAAACGCCAATGGCATCCATGTTGCCTAAACGGTCTATGACTCTGTCATACAGTACACGCTTCTAGTTGTTGTTGTCATAGGCTACCTGGCTAAAATGCTTGCTCGCTAGTCTCACTTCCTTTCAAATCAAATCAAATTTGATTGGTCACATACACATGGTTAGCAGATGTTATTGCGAGTGTAGTGAAATGCTTGTGCTTCTAGTTCCGACAGTGCAGTAATATCTAACGAGTAATCAAACAATTTCACAACAACTACCTTATAAACACAAATGTAAAGGGATGGGATAAGAATATGTACATATAAATATATGGATGAGCGATGGCCGAGCGACATAGGCAAGATGCAATAGATGGTATAAAATACAGTGTATACATATGAGTAATGTAAGATATGTAAACATTATTAATGTGCCATTATTTAAAGTGACTAGTGCTACATTTATTAAAGTGGCCAATGATTTGAGTCTGTATGTTGGCAGCAGCCTCTCTGTGTTAGTGATGGCTGTTTAACAGTCTGATGGCCTTGAGATAGAAGCTGTTTTTCAATCTCTTGGTCCCAGCTTTGATGCACCTGTACTGACCTCGCCTTCTGGATGGTAACGGGGTGAACAGGCAGTGGCTCGGGTGGTTGATGTCCTTGATGATCTTTTTGGCCTTCCTGTGACATCGGGTGTTGTAGGTGTCCTGGAGGGCAGGTAGTTTGCCCCCAGTGATGCGTTGTGCAGACCACACCACCCTCTGGAGAGCCTTGCGGTTGAGGGTGGTGCAGTTGCCATACCAGGCGGTGAGACAGCCCGACAGGATGCTCTCAATTTTGCATCTGTAAAAGTTTGTGAGAGTTTTAGGTGACAAGCCACATTTCTTCAGCCTCCTGAGTATGAAGAGGCGCTATTGCACCTTATTCACCACACTGCCTGTGTGGGGGGACCATTTCAGTTTGTCCCTGATGTGTAAGCCTAGGAACTTAAAACTTTCCACCTTCTCCACTACTGTCCCGTCGATGTGGATAGGGGGGTGCTCCGTCTGCTGTTTCCTGAAGTCCACGATTATCTCCTTTGTTTTGTTGACTTTTAGTGAGAGGATGTTTTCCTGACACCACGCTCCGAGTGCGCTCACCTCCTCCCTGTAGGCTGTCTCGTCGTTGTTGGTAATCAAGCCCACTACTGTTGTGTCATCTGCAAACTTGAGGCTTGAGGTGGAGGCGTGCATGGCCACGCAGTCATGGGTGAACAGGGAGTACAGGAGGGGGCTGAGTACGCACCCTTGTGGAGCCCCAGTGTTGAGGATCAGCGAAGTGGTGATGTTGTTTCCTACCTTCACCACCTGGGGGCGGCCCATCAGAAAGTCCAGGACCCAATTGCACAGGGCGGGTTGAGACCCAGGGCCTCAAGCTTAATGATGAGCTTGGAGGGTGCTATGGTGTTGAATGCTTAGCTGTAGTCAATGAACAGCATTCTTACATAGGTATTCCTCTGGTCCAGATGGGATAGTGCAGTGTGATGGCTTTCATGGTCAACGATATGCCAGGCCTGCTAATTAACATTAGCCTACAACATCTAGTTACACATTGAATTTCCATCCTCCCAGGCCAGGGGCACAGTGTATGAATTTATGGTTGGATCAGAATCGCCGGTATAGTTATTGGCCAGTATGGAAAATTAAGTAAAACCACAAGTCCAAATCCCTATCTCCATCCCTGGCTACTTTAGGAAAGGGACGATTTTAGCTAGCTAGCCAGCCACCGGAGGACAACGACACAACTAGATGCAACAATTTTTTCAGTCAATGACATTTGGCTTCTAATGTGATGTGATTGGTCTGAAGCCAAATCCAAACTGGCTTCCCTTGACACTTTTTTGTGGTGAGCCAGGACCTTTCACAGCTGAGCTCACTCAGTTTAGCTAAACGCTGATTGGCTATTATTATTATTTTTGTTTTAATTCAATGGAGGCCAAATGCTCACTTGCTTCCCTTGCATTCAATGCTACGGGCGGAAACAATGTCATACTCTTTTTGACCAGACAGCATCAGATAGATCAGACAAAAAAGTGGAGTGCTGTTTCGTTCGCCCGGATGCTTTCTCCAGTGAGATACGTTCAGCCTCTTGCGAACTGAAGTGAATTTATGAAACACAGAGAGACAAAAGATTCATTATTTTGTATGTTTTTTTCTTCATTTCTTGGTGAATTTCTTGGGGGAAGCCTGGCATCCCTTGGCTCCATGAATACATGCTACTGCTCTATGGTAACGGTTAAAGGACAAACTGTAATGGTTGTCGTCGGGAATAGAGGACCAAAACGCAGCAGGAATATGGATGATCATCTTGTATTTATTTTAAAATAAAGCGAACACCAAAATAACAAAATGAAGAACGCACGAACAACAAAACAGTCTTGTCAGGCTCACAGGCAAAACAAGAAACATTCTCCCACAAACACTTAACCAAACACATACCCATATATAGGACTCTCAATCAGAGGCAACTAGAAAACACCTGCCTCCAATTGAGAGTCCAACCCCAATAAACAAGACAAAGAAATACAAAAGACTAGAGACCACATAGAAACACAAACCTAGAACATAACCCCAAAAACCCGGAAATAATAAATCAAACACCCTACTACATAAAACACCACCCCGAACCACATAAACAAAATACCCTCTGCCACGTGTACTCACTTTTGTTGCCAGCGGTTCAGACGTTAATGGCTGTGTGTTGTGTTATTTTGAGGGGACAGCAAATTTACACTGTTATACAAGCTGTAAACTCACTACTTTACATTGTAGCAAAGTGTCATTTCTTCAGTTTTGTCACATGAAAAGATATACTCAAATATTTACAAAAATGTGAGGGGTGTACTCACTTTTGTGAGATACTGTACACTACCGGTCAAAAGTTTGGACCAACCTACTCATTCAAGGGTATTTCTTTATTTTTACTATTTTCTACATTGTACAATAATAGTGAAGACATCAAAACTATGAAATAACACATATGGAATCATGTAATAATCAACTATTTGCTTTTTACAAATGTAAATATATTTTATATTTGAGATTCTTAAAAGTAGCCACCCTTTGCCTTGATGACAGCTTTGCGGGGAGAGACAAGCTGGAGATGCCATGGATCCTGAGAACAGGCCTGGTCTGAGAAAACAACCGTGCTTTGTGAACGCTCGCCAAAGGCGCCACTGGCATTGAACCAGAGGTGTGATGTCATGGCAGCCTGATTCAGTGGTCTGTTTGAATGGGATACTAGAGACTACCAGCAGGGGAGCCCCCAGACCCCAGTACATTCTGTCTCCCTTGTCAAGTGGTTTCTGCTATGGAGACTTTCAGTTGGATATTTGGTTTTGGTGTATATTATGAAAATCCACCACCTTGTCCTACAAGCCAGCTGTCTAAATTGGAATAATCATACTATTTCCAAAAATTATCCATGGTTTTTCCATAGCCTTTCTCCTGAGACTGGTCAATGACATGGACGGTTTCACTAAAAATGTATTTCCTAATTTCATTTTAGGCCGCGGCACAATCCCAATACTTGTACTGCAACAACTGTGTCAACATCGGAACTCTTTTATTGGTTTGAGTCATTCAATTACCTCACTGCCCAGAAAATCAAATAATGTGGTCATTCTTGGCGTTCTTGTTTGTTCTAGATATACTGTATTCTTGTGTGGAGCTACATTAGCCATTTCATTGTTGGCTGTGGTTGCAGCTTTTGTCAAGAAGGTAATCTTGACAAAGATATTATAACTTTTTATGACAAATGATTTAAAGCTGGAATCCTTAATTGAAGCAATAAGAAAGAGGTCAATGTGCCTGTGTTTTGGTAGAAAGCTGAGGGATAGTTTTCATAGTAGTCAAATAGTTTCTAATTTCTCACACTCCTGAGAGTGATGATATAACAGACTGTAGGAAAAGAAAAGTAAATGATTGGAAAGTGGGAGAAGGGGAGAGAGAGAAAGAGAGAGGCTTAGTTTCTGACTAGATCTGGTCCCAGAACAGCAGCAGGTCTCAGTGTGCTGTTTATTTCTAATGAGGAGTGCAGGCAAAATCTGTGATGAGGGAAATAGCTTCCTGCTAATTAAAATGCAGAATTATCTAAATTATAATGACCTCATTCGACCTGATTCTCTGACCTGATGTCTGCAATCGAGAGTCCTCCAAATGAAAGGTGCCCTCTGGCAGTTAATAAAAATAGGTTAACCTCAGTTTTTTCTCAGGGCAAGTCTGCCTTCCAAAACTCCAATGAGACACTATATCACTCAGTCAGTCCAAACCCACCTCTACTTTCTCTCTCAGGCAGTATGTGGAGAATGTTCTGGCCTTGATTCACAGACCAGCCGAGTAACCTCAACAAGAGAAAATCTCCCCATGCTGATGGAAAGTAAATGTTCCAGTCCTGTCTGAATGCTCCCCAAAACGTAAGGAGAGGTATTAACTCTAAATGGTTAAGGTAAGGGTTACGGTTTGGGATAGGCTTAAAACAAAAATATAAAAAACAACTTTCTATCGCTGGATTCAAACATACAACCTGCTGCACAAAAAGTAGATGCTTACGCCCATTCGCCATCTCTCTCCACAAAGCTGAAACCTACTTCAAGGTAACAGAGCTCACGGTTGCCCCTAGTGTCCGGTTTCCATGCCCTCTCCCGACGTCCTCAGACATGGATGGACATCGAATACTGACTTATCATAGGTGACCTGGCTGGTCCACATACAGTGCAGTGACATCAGGATCTCAAGTGACAGGGTGACAGAGGAATTTCAGTGACTCTGTATAAATGACATGAATCCTAGCTATGTTCCCTTCTGAGCAAAACAATCACACATCTTTACAAGCAAGACAAACTCAGATCTTCACCCCTTTGAGTCTTTGTGAAAGATTCATAATGAGAGTCATTCGGGGTGACAGTGGGGTATGTGGTTTTACTAATTAGGGGTTATTTTGACTCATGCTGAATACAAACATGCCAACAGCCAAACTAAGAAAAAAAGTCTACAAAAATGTTTTTTGAATGATTTATTAATGAGATGAGATCCTCTGGAGAGACCAGTCAGAGTGCTTACACACCCTCATACACACATTTTTTTGTTTTATATCGGGACGTGAGAAAAAATAGGAAACCATTACACTGCTCTTGCTAGTATCACTGCTCTTTATTACGCTTTACTCATGAAGGGAAAATAAGAGCAGTGAGAGTAGCAAGAGCACTGATAGCAGCAAGAGCACTGATAGTAGCAAGAGCACTGATAGTAGCAAGAGCACTGATAGTAGCAAGAGCACTGATAGTAGCAAGAGCAGTGAGAGTAGCAAGAGCAGTGATAGCAGCAGAGCACTGATAGTTGCAAGAGCACTGATAGTAGCAAGAGCAGTGAGAGTAGCAAGAGCAGTGAAAGTAGCAAGAGCACTGACAGTAGCAAGAGCCCTGAAAGTAGCAAGAGCGGTGATAGTAGCAAGAGCAGTGATAGTAACAAGAGCAGTGAGAGTAGCAAGAGCAGTGATACTAGCAAGAGCACTGATAGTAGCAAGAGCAGTGAGAGTAGCAAGAGCAGTGAGAGTAGCAAGAGCAGTGATACTAGCAATAGCACTGATAGTAGCAAGAGAACTGATAGTAGCAAGAGCGGTGATACTAGCAGGAGCAGGGATAAAAGAAGAGCACTGATAGCAGCAAGAGCAGTGATACTAACAAGAGCACTGATAGTAGCAAGAGCAGGGATGCTAGCAAGAGCACTGATAGTAGCAAGAGCAGGGATGCTAGCAAGAGCACTGATAGTAGCAAGAGCCCTGACAGTAGCAAGAGCAGTGATACTAGCAATAGCACTGATAGTAGCAAGAGCACTGATAGTAGCAAGAGCACTGAGAGTAGCAAGAGCAGTGAGAGTAGCAAGAGCAGTGAGAGTAGCAAGAGCACTGACAGTAGCAAGAGCCCTGAAAGTAGCAAGAGCGGTGATAGTAGCAAGAGCAGTGAAAGTAACAAGAGTACTGGTACTACAAGAGCACTGATAGTAGCAAGAGCACTGATAGTAGCAAGAGCACTGATAGTAGCAAGAGCAGTGAGAGTAGCAAGAACAGTGAGAGTAGCAAGAGCACTGATAGTAGCAAGAGCAGTGATAGTAACAAGAGCACTGGTACTACAAGAGCACTGATAGTAGCAAGAGCACTGATAGTAGCAAGAGCAGTGAGAGTAGCAAGAGCACTGATTGTAACAAGAGCACTGGTACTAGCAAGAGCACTGAGTGTAGCAAGAGCAGTGATAGTAGCAAGAGCACTGATTGTAACAAGAGCAGTGGGAGTAGCAAGAGCAGTGATACTAGCAATAGCACTGATAGTAGCAAGAGCACTGATAGTAGCAAGAGCAGTGAGAGTAGCAAGAGCAGTGACAGTAGCAAGAGCCCTGAAAGTAGCAAGAGCGGTGATAGTAGCAAGAGCAGTGATAGTAACAAGAGCACTGGTACTACAAGAGCACTGATAGTAGCAAGAGCACTGATAGTAGCAAGAGCAGTGAGAGTAGCAAGAGCAGTGAGAGTAGCAAAAGCACTGATAGTAGCAAGAGCAGTGAGAGTAACAAGAGCACTGGTACTAGCAAGAGCACTGATAGTAGCAAGAGCACTGATAGTAGCAAGAGCAGTGAGAGTAGCAAGAGCAGTGAGAGTAGCAAGAGCACTGATAGTAGCAAGAGCACTGATAGTAACAAGAGCAGTGAGAGTAGCAAGAGCACTGATAGTAGCAAGAGCAGTGAGAGTAGCAAGAGCAGTGAGAGTAGCAAGAGCACTGATAGTAGCAAGAGCAGTGAGAGTAGCAAGACCACTGATAGTAGCAAGAGCAATGATAGTAGCAAGAGCACTGATTGTAACAAGAGCAGTGATACTAGCAAGAGCACTGATAGTAGCAAGAGCAGTGAGAGTAGCAAGAGCAGTGAGATTAGCAAGAGCAGTGATACTAGCAACAGCACTGATAGTAGCAAGAGCACTGATAGTAGCAAGAGCACTGATAGTAGCAAGAGCAGTGAGAGTAGCAAGAGCAGTGAGAGTAGCAAGAGCACTGACAGTAGCAAGAGCCCTGAAAGTAGCAAGAGTGGTGATAGTAGCAAGAGCAGGGATAGTAACAAGAGCACTGGTACTACAAGAGCACTGAGAGTAGCAAGAGCACTGATAGTAGCAAGAGCACTGATAGTAGCAAGAGCAGTGAGAGTAGCAAGAGCAGTGAGAGTAGCAAGAGCACTGATAGTAGCAAGAGCAGTGATACTAGCAAGAGCACTGATAGTAACAAGAGCACTGATAGTAGCAAGAGCACTGATAGTAGCAAGAGCAGTGAGAGTAGCAAGAGCACTGATAGCAGCAGAGCACTGATAGTAGCAAGAGCACTGATAGTAGCAAGAGCAGTGAGAGTAGCAAGAGCAATGACAGTAGCAAGAGCCCTGAAAGTAGCAAGAGCGGTGATAGTAGCAAGAGCAGTGATAGTAACAAGAGCAGTGAGAGTAGCAAGAGCAGTGAGAGTAGCAAGAGCAGTGAGAGTAGCAAGAGCACTGATAGTAGCAAGAGCAATGATAGTAGCAAGAGAACTGATTGTAATAAGAGCAGTGATACTAGCAAGAGCACTGATAGTAGCAAGAGCAGTAAGAGTAGCAAGAGCAGTGAGAGTAGCAAGAGCAGTGATACTAGCAATAGCACTGATAGTAGCAAGAGAACTGATAGTAGCAAGAGCGGTGATACTAGCAGGAGCAGGGATAAAAGAAGAGCAGTGATAGCAGCAAGAGCAGTGATACTAACAAGAGCACTGATAGTAGCAAGAGCAGGGATGCTAGCAAGAGCACTGATAGTAGCAAGAGCACTGACAGTAGCAAGAGCAGTGATATTAGCAATAGCACTGATAGTAGCAAGAGCACTGATAGTAGCAAGAGCACTGAGAGTAGCAAGAGCAGTGAGAGTAGCAAGAGCAGTGAGAGTAGCAAGATCACTGACAGTAGCAAGAGCCCTGAAAGTAGCAAGAGCGGTGATAGTAGCAAGAGCAGTGATAGTAACAAGAGTACTGGTACTACAAGAGCACTGATAGTAGCAAGAGCACTGATAGTAGCAAGAGCACTGATAGTAGCAAGAGCAGTGAGAGTAGCAAGAACAGTGAGAGTAGCAAGAGCACTGATAGTAGCAAGAGCATTGATAGTAACATGTGCACTGGTACTACAAGAGCACTGATAGTAGCAAGAGCACTGATAGTAGCAAGAGCAGTGAGAGTAGCAAGAGCACTGATTGTAACAAGAGCACTGGTACTAGCAAGAGCACTGAGTGTAGCAAGAGCAGTGATAGTAGCAAGAGCACTGATTGTAACAAGAACAGTGGGAGTAGCAAGAGCAGTGATACTAGCAATAGCACTGATAGTAGCAAGAGCACTGATAGTAGCAAGAGCACTGATAGTAGCAAGAGCAGTGAGAGTAGCAAGAGCAGTGACAGTAGCAAGAGCCCTGAAAGTAGCAAGAGCGGTGATAGTAGCAAGAGCAGTAATAGTAACAAGAGCACTGGTACTACAAGAGCACTGATAGTAGCAAGAGCACTGATAGTAGCAAGAGCAGTGAGAGTAGCAAGAGCAGTGAGAGTAGCAAAAGCACTGATAGTAGCAAGAGCAGTAAGAGTAGCAAGAGCAGTGAGAGTAGCAAGAGCAGTGATACTAGCAATAGCACTGATAGTAGCAAGAGAACTGATAGTAGCAAGAGCGGTGATACTAGCAGGAGCAGGGATAAAAGAAGAGCAGTGATAGCAGCAAGAGCAGTGATACTAACAAGAGCACTGATAGTAGCAAGAGCAGGGATGCTAGCAAGAGCACTGATAGTAGCAAGAGCACTGACAGTAGCAAGAGCAGTGATACTAGCAATAGCACTGATAGTAGCAAGAGCACTGATAGTAGCAAGAGCACTGAGAGTAGCAAGAGCAGTAAGAGTAGCAAGAGCAGTGAGAGTAGCAAGAGCAGTGATACTAGCAATAGCACTGATAGTAGCAAGAGAACTGATAGTAGCAAGAGCGGTGATACTAGCAGGAGCAGGGATAAAAGAAGAGCAGTGATAGCAGCAAGAGCAGTGATACTAACAAGAGCACTGATAGTAGCAAGAGCAGGGATGCTAGCAAGAGCACTGATAGTAGCAAGAGCACTGACAGTAGCAAGAGCAGTGATACTAGCAATAGCACTGATAGTAGCAAGAGCACTGATAGTAGCAAGAGCACTGAGAGTAGCAAGAGCACTGACAGTAGCAAGAGCCCTGAAAGTAGCAAGAGCGGTGATAGTAGCAAGAGCAGTGATAGTAACAAGAGTACTGGTACTACAAGAGCACTGATAGTAGCAAGAGCACTGATAGTAGCAAGAGCAGTGAGAGTAGCAAGAACAGTGAGAGTAGCAAGAGCACTGATAGTAGCAAGAGCATTGATAGTAACATGTGCACTGGTACTACAAGAGCACTGATAGTAGCAAGAGCACTGATAGTAGCAAGAGCAGTGAGAGTAGCAAGAGCACTGATTGTAACAAGAGCACTGGTACTAGCAAGAGCACTGAGTGTAGCAAGAGCAGTGATAGTAGCAAGAGCACTGATTGTAACAAGAGCAGTGGGAGTAGCAAGAGCAGTGATACTAGCAATAGCACTGATAGTAGCAAGAGCACTGATAGTAGCAAGAGCACTGATAGTAGCAAGAGCAGTGAGAGTAGCAAGAGCAGTGAGTCGCAAGAGCACTGATAGTAGCAAGAGCAGTGAGAGTAGCGAGAGCAGTGAGAGTAGCAAGAGCAGTGACAGTAGCAAGAGCCCTGAAAGTAGCAAGAGCGGTGATAGTAGCAAGAGCAGTAATAGTAACAAGAGCACTGGTACTACAAGAGCACTGATAGTAGCAAGAGCACTGATAGTAGCAAGAGCAGTGAGAGTAGCAAGAGCAGTGAGAGTAGCAAAAGCACTGATAGTAGCAAGAGGAGTGAGAGTAACAAGAGCACTGGTACTAGCAAGAGCACTGATAGTAGCAAGAGCACTGATAGTAGCAAGAGCAGTGAGAGTAGCAAGAGCAGTGAGAGTAGCAAGAGCACTGATAGTAGCAATAGCACTGATAGTAACAAGAGCAGTGAGAGTAGCAAGAGAACTGATAGTAGCAAGAGCAGTGAGAGTAGCAAGAGCATGAGTCGCAAGAGCACTGATAGTAGCAAGAGCAGTGAGAGTAGCAAGAGCAGTGAGAGTAGCAAGAGCAGTGATACTAGCAATAGCACTGATAGTAGCAAGAGAACTGATAGTAGCAAGAGCGGTGATACTAGCAGGAGCAGGGATAAAAGAAGAGCAGTGATAGCAGCAAGAGCAGTGATACTAACAAGAGCACTGATAGTAGCAAGAGCAGGGATGCTAGCAAGAGCACTGATAGTAGCAATAGCACTGACAGTAGCAAGAGCAGTGATACTAGCAATAGCACTGATAATAGCAAGAGCACTGATAGTAGCAAGAGCACTGAGAGTAGCAAGAGCAGTGAGAGTAGCAAGAGCAGTGAGAGTAGCAAGAGCACTGACAGTAGCAAGAGCCCTGAAAGTAGCAAGAGCGGTGATAGTAGCAAGAGCAGTGATAGTAACAAGAGTACCTGTACTACAAGAGCACTGATAGTAGCAAGAGCACTGATAGTAGCAAGAGCACTGATAGTAGCAAGAGCAGTGATAGTAACAAGTGCACTGGTACTACAAGAGCACTGATAGTAGCAAGAGCACTGATAGTAGCAAGAGCAGTGAGAGTAGCAAGAGCACTGATTGTAACAAGAGCAGTGGGAGTAGCAAGAGCAGTGATACTAGCAATAGCACTGATAGTAGCAAGAGCACTGATAGTAGCAAGAGCACTGATAGTAGCAAGAGCAGTGAGAGTAGCAAGAGCAGTGACAGTAGCAAGAGCCCTGAAAGTAGCAAGAGCGGTGATAGTAGCAAGAGCAGTGATAGTAACAAGAGCACTGGTACTACAAGAGCACTGATAGTAGCAAGAGCACTGATAGTAGCAAGAGCAGTGAGAGTAGCAAGAGGAGTGAGAGTAGCAAAAGCACTGATAGTAGCAAGAGGAGTGAGATTAACAAGAGCACTGGTACTAGCAAGAGCACTGATAGTAGCAAGAGCACTGATAGTAGCAAGAGCAGTGAGAGTAGCAAGAGCAGTGAGAGTAGCAAGAGCACTGATAGTAGCAAGAGCACTGATAGTAACAAGAGCAGTGAGAGTAGCAAGAGCACTGATTGTAGCAAGAGCAGTGAGAGTAGCAAGAGCAGTGAGAGTAGCAAGAGAACTGATAGTAGCAAGAGCACTGATAGTAGCAATAGCACTGATAGTAACAAGAGCAGTGAGAGTAGCAAGAGAACTGATAGTAGCAAGAGCAGTGAGAGTAGCAAGAGCATGAGTCGCAAGAGCACTGATAGTAGCAAGAGCAGTGAGAGTAGCAAGAGCAGTGAGAGTAGCAAGAGCAGTGATACTAGCAATAGCACTGATAGTAGCAAGAGAACTGATAGTAGCAAGAGCGGTGATACTAGCAGGAGCAGGGATAAAAGAAGAGCAGTGATAGCAGCAAGAGCAGTGATACTAACAAGAGCACTGATAGTAGCAACAGCAGGGATGCTAGCAAGAGCACTGATAGTAGCAATAGCACTGACAGTAGCAAGAGCAGTGATACTAGCAATAGCACTGATAATAGCAAGAGCACTGATAGTAGCAAGAGCACTGAGAGTAGCAAGAGCAGTGAGAGTAGCAAGAGCAGTGAGAGTAGCAAGAGCACTGACAGTAGCAAGAGCCCTGAAAGTAGCAAGAGCGGTGATAGTAGCAAGAGCAGTGATAGTAACAAGAGTACCTGTACTACAAGAGCACTGATAGTAGCAAGAGCACTGATAGTAGCAAGAGCACTGATAGTAGCAAGAGCAGTGATAGTAACAAGTGCACTGGTACTACAAGAGCACTGATAGTAGCAAGAGCACTGATAGTAGCAAGAGCAGTGAGAGTAGCAAGAGCACTGATTGTAACAAGAGCAGTGGGAGTAGCAAGAGCAGTGATACTAGCAATAGCACTGATAGTAGCAAGAGCACTGATAGTAGCAAGAGCACTGATAGTAGCAAGAGCAGTGAGAGTAGCAAGAGCAGTGACAGTAGCAAGAGCCCTGAAAGTAGCAAGAGCGGTGATAGTAGCAAGAGCAGTGATAGTAACAAGAGCACTGGTACTACAAGAGCACTGATAGTAGCAAGAGCACTGATAGTAGCAAGAGCAGTGAGAGTAGCAAGAGGAGTGAGAGTAGCAAAAGCACTGATAGTAGCAAGAGGAGTGAGATTAACAAGAGCACTGGTACTAGCAAGAGCACTGATAGTAGCAAGAGCACTGATAGTAGCAAGAGCAGTGAGAGTAGCAAGAGCAGTGAGAGTAGCAAGAGCACTGATAGTAGCAAGAGCACTGATAGTAACAAGAGCAGTGAGAGTAGCAAGAGCACTGATTGTAGCAAGAGCAGTGAGAGTAGCAAGAGCAGTGAGAGTAGCAAGAGAACTGATAGTAGCAAGAGCAGTGAGAGTAGCAAGAGCACTGATAGTAGCAAGAGCAATGATAGTAGCAAGAGCACTGATTGTAACAAGAGCAGTGATACTAGCAAGAGCACTGATAGTAGCAAGAGCAGTGATATTAGCAAGAGCACTGATAGTAGCAAGAGCAGTGAGAGTAGCAAGAGCAGTGAGAGTAGCAAGAGCAGTGAGAGTAGCAAGAGCAGTGATACTAGCAATAGCACTGATAGTAGCAAGAGCACTGATATTAGCAAGAGCACTGATAGTAGCAAGAGCAGTGAGAGTAGCAAGAGCAGTGAGAGTAGCAAGAGCACTGACAGTAGCAAGAGCACTGAAAGTAGCAAGAGCAGTGAGAGTAACAAGAGCACTGGTACTAGCAAGAGCACTGATAGTAGCAAGAGCACTGATAGTAGCAAGAGCAGTGAGAGTAGCAAGAGCAGTGAGAGTAGCAAGAGCAGTGAGAGTAGCAAGAGCACTGATAGTAGCAAGAGCAGTGATACTAGCAAGAGCACTGATAGTAACAAGAGCAGTGATAGTAGCAAGAGCACTGATTGTAACAAGAGCAGTGATAGTAGCAAGAGCACTGATAGTAACAAAAGCAGTGAAAGTAGCAAGAGCACTGATAGTAGCAAGAGCAGTGATAGTACAAAAGCAGTGATAGTAGCAAGAGCACTGATAGTAGCAAGAGCAGTGAGAGTAGCAAGAGCACTGATAGTAGCAAGAGCACTGATAGTAGCAAGAGCAGTGAGAGTAACAAGAGCACTGGTACTAGCAAGAGCACTGATAGTAGCAAGAGCACTGATAGTAGCAAGAGCAGTGAGAGTAGCAAGAGCAGTGAGAGTAGCAAGAGCACTGATAGTAGCAAGAGCAGTGATACTAGCAAGAGCACTGATAGTAACAAGAGCAGTGATAGTAGCAAGAGCACTGATTGTAACAAGAGCAGTGATAGTAGCAAGAGCACTGATAGTAACAAAAGCAGTGAAAGTAGCAAGAGCACTGATAGTAGCAAGAGCAGTGATAGTAACAAAAGCAGTGATAGTAGCAAGAGCACTGATAGTAGCAAGAGCAGTGAGAGTAGCAAGAGCAGTTATACTAGCAATAGCACTGATAGTAGCAAGAGCACTGATAGTAGCAAGAGCACTGATGGTAGCAAGAGCAGTGAGAGTAGCAAGAGCAGTGAGAGTAGCAAGAGCACTGACAGTAGCAAGAGCCCTGAAAGTAGCAAGAGCGGTGATAGTAGCAAGAGCAGTGATAGTAACAAGAGCAGTGAGAGTAGCAAGAGCAGTGATACTAGCAAGAGCACTGATAGTAGCAAGAGCAGTGAGAGTAGCAAGAGCAGTGAGAGTAGCAAGAGCAGTGATACTAGCAATAGCACTGATAGTAGCAAGAGAACTGATAGTAGCAAGAGCGGTGATACTAGCAGGAGCAGGGATAAAAGAAGAGCACTGATAGCAGCAAGAGCAGTGATACTAACAAGAGCACTGATAGTAGCAAGAGCAGGGATGCTAGCAAGAGCACTGATAGTAGCAAGAGCAGGGATGCTAGCAAGAGCACTGATAGTAGCAAGAGCCCTGACAGTAGCAAGAGCAGTGATACTAGCAATAGCACTGATAGTAGCAAGAGCACTGATAGTAGCAAGAGCACTGAGAGTAGCAAGAGCAGTGAGAGTAGCAAGAGCAGTGAGAGTAGCAAGAGCACTGACAGTAGCAAGAGCCCTGAAAGTAGCAAGAGCGGTGATAGTAGCAAGAGCAGTGAAAGTAACAAGAGTACTGGTACTACAAGAGCACTGATAGTAGCAAGAGCACTGATAGTAGCAAGAGCACTGATAGTAGCAAGAGCAGTGAGAGTAGCAAGAACAGTGAGAGTAGCAAGAGCACTGATAGTAGCAAGAGCAGTGATAGTAACAAGAGCACTGGTACTACAAGAGCACTGATAGTAGCAAGAGCACTGATAGTAGCAAGAGCAGTGAGAGTAGCAAGAGCACTGATTGTAACAAGAGCACTGGTACTAGCAAGAGCACTGAGTGTAGCAAGAGCAGTGATAGTAGCAAGAGCACTGATTGTAACAAGAGCAGTGGGAGTAGCAAGAGCAGTGATACTAGCAATAGCACTGATAGTAGCAAGAGCACTGATAGTAGCAAGAGCAGTGAGAGTAGCAAGAGCAGTGACAGTAGCAAGAGCCCTGAAAGTAGCAAGAGCGGTGATAGTAGCAAGAGCAGTGATAGTAACAAGAGCACTGGTACTACAAGAGCACTGATAGTAGCAAGAGCACTGATAGTAGCAAGAGCAGTGAGAGTAGCAAGAGCAGTGAGAGTAGCAAAAGCACTGATAGTAGCAAGAGCAGTGAGAGTAACAAGAGCACTGGTACTAGCAAGAGCACTGATAGTAGCAAGAGCACTGATAGTAGCAAGAGCAGTGAGAGTAGCAAGAGCAGTGAGAGTAGCAAGAGCACTGATAGTAGCAAGAGCACTGATAGTAACAAGAGCAGTGAGAGTAGCAAGAGCACTGATAGTAGCAAGAGCAGTGAGAGTAGCAAGAGCAGTGAGAGTAGCAAGAGCACTGATAGTAGCAAGAGCAGTGAGAGTAGCAAGACCACTGATAGTAGCAAGAGCAATGATAGTAGCAAGAGCACTGATTGTAACAAGAGCAGTGATACTAGCAAGAGCACTGATAGTAGCAAGAGCAGTGAGAGTAGCAAGAGCAGTGAGATTAGCAAGAGCAGTGATACTAGCAACAGCACTGATAGTAGCAAGAGCACTGATAGTAGCAAGAGCACTGATAGTAGCAAGAGCAGTGAGAGTAGCAAGAGCAGTGAGAGTAGCAAGAGCACTGACAGTAGCAAGAGCCCTGAAAGTAGCAAGAGTGGTGATAGTAGCAAGAGCAGTGATAGTAACAAGAGCACTGGTACTACAAGAGCACTGAGAGTAGCAAGAGCACTGATAGTAGCAAGAGCACTGATAGTAGCAAGAGCAGTGAGAGTAGCAAGAGCAGTGAGAGTAGCAAGAGCACTGAGAGTAGCAAGAGCAGTGATACTAGCAAGAGCACTGATAGTAACAAGAGCACTGATAGTAGCAAGAGCACTGATAGTAGCAAGAGCAGTGAGAGTAGCAAGAGCACTGATAGCAGCAGAGCACTGATAGTAGCAAGAGCACTGATAGTAGCAAGAGCAGTGAGAGTAGCAAGAGCAATGACAGTAGCAAGAGCCCTGAAAGTAGCAAGAGCGGTGATAGTAGCAAGAGCAGTGATAGTAACAAGAGCAGTGAGAGTAGCAAGAGCAGTGAGAGTAGCAAGAGCAGTGAGAGTAGCAAGAGCACTGATAGTAGCAAGAGCAATGATAGTAGCAAGAGAAGTGATTGTAATAAGAGCAGTGATACTAGCAAGAGCACTGATAGTAGCAAGAGCAGTAAGAGTAGCAAGAGCAGTGAGAGTAGCAAGAGCAGTGATACTAGCAATAGCACTGATAGTAGCAAGAGAACTGATAGTAGCAAGAGCGGTGATACTAGCAGGAGCAGGGATAAAAGAAGAGCAGTGATAGCAGCAAGAGCAGTGATGCTAACAAGAGCACTGATAGTAGCAAGAGCAGGGATGCTAGCAAGAGCACTGATAGTAGCAAGAGCACTGACAGTAGCAAGAGCAGTGATACTAGCAATAGCACTGATAGTAGCAAGAGCACTGATAGTAGCAAGAGCACTGAGAGTAGCAAGAGCAGTGAGAGTAGCAAGAGCAGTGAGAGTAGCAAGATCACTGACAGTAGCAAGAGCCCTGAAAGTAGCAAGAGCGGTGATAGTAGCAAGAGCAGTGATAGTAACAAGAGTACTGGTACTACAAGAGCACTGATAGTAGCAAGAGCACTGATAGTAGCAAGAGCACTGATAGTAGCAAGAGCAGTGAGAGTAGCAAGAACAGTGAGAGTAGCAAGAGCACTGATAGTAGCAAGAGCATTGATAGTAACATGTGCACTGGTACTACAAGAGCACTGATAGTAGCAAGAGCACTGATAGTAGCAAGAGCAGTGATAGTAGCAAGAGCACTGATTGTAACAAGAGCACTGGTACTAGCAAGAGCACTGAGTGTAGCAAGAGCAGTGATAGTAGCAAGAGCACTGATTGTAACAAGAACAGTGGGAGTAGCAAGAGCAGTGATACTAGCAATAGCACTGATAGTAGCAAGAGCACTGATAGTAGCAAGAGCACTGATAGTAGCAAGAGCAGTGAGAGTAGCAAGAGCAGTGACAGTAGCAAGAGCCCTGAAAGTAGCAAGAGCGGTGATAGTAGCAAGAGCAGTAATAGTAACAAGAGCACTGGTACTACAAGAGCACTGATAGTAGCAAGAGCACTGATAGTAGCAAGAGCAGTGAGAGTAGCAAGAGCAGTGAGAGTAGCAAAAGCACTGATAGTAGCAAGAGCAGTAAGAGTAGCAAGAGCAGTGAGAGTAGCAAGAGCAGTGATACTAGCAATAGCACTGATAGTAGCAAGAGAACTGATAGTAGCAAGAGCGGTGATACTAGCAGGAGCAGGGATAAAAGAAGAGCAGTGATAGCAGCAAGAGCAGTGATACTAACAAGAGCACTGATAGTAGCAAGAGCAGGGATGCTAGCAAGAGCACTGATAGTAGCAAGAGCACTGACAGTAGCAAGAGCAGTGATACTAGCAATAGCACTGATAGTAGCAAGAGCACTGATAGTAGCAAGAGCACTGAGAGTAGCAAGAGCAGTGAGAGTAGCAAGAGCAGTGAGAGTAGCAAGAGCACTGACAGTAGCAAGAGCCCTGAAAGTAGCAAGAGCGGTGATAGTAGCAAGAGCAGTGATAGTAACAAGAGTACTGGTACTACAAGAGCACTGATAGTAGCAAGAGCACTGATAGTAGCAAGAGCAGTGAGAGTAGCAAGAACAGTGAGAGTAGCAAGAGCACTGATAGTAGCAAGAGCATTGATAGTAACATGTGCACTGGTACTACAAGAGCACTGATAGTAGCAAGAGCACTGATAGTAGCAAGAGCAGTGAGAGTAGCAAGAGCACTGATTGTAACAAGAGCACTGGTACTAGCAAGAGCACTGAGTGTAGCAAGAGCAGTGATAGTAGCAAGAGCACTGATTGTAACAAGAGCAGTGGGAGTAGCAAGAGCAGTGATACTAGCAATAGCACTGATAGTAGCAAGAGCACTGATAGTAGCAAGAGCACTGATAGTAGCAAGAGCAGTGAGAGTAGCAAGAGCAGTGAGTCGCAAGAGCACTGATAGTAGCAAGAGCAGTGAGAGTAGCGAGAGCAGTGAGAGTAGCAAGAGCAGTGACAGTAGCAAGAGCCCTGAAAGTAGCAAGAGCGGTGATAGTAGCAAGAGCAGTAATAGTAACAAGAGCACTGGTACTACAAGAGCACTGATAGTAGCAAGAGCACTGATAGTAGCAAGAGCAGTGAGAGTAGCAAGAGCAGTGAGAGTAGCAAAAGCACTGATAGTAGCAAGAGGAGTGAGAGTAACAAGAGCACTGGTACTAGCAAGAGCACTGATAGTAGCAAGAGCACTGATAGTAGCAAGAGCAGTGAGAGTAGCAAGAGCAGTGAGAGTAGCAAGAGCACTGATAGTAGCAATAGCACTGATAGTAACAAGAGCAGTGAGAGTAGCAAGAGAACTGATAGTAGCAAGAGCAGTGAGAGTAGCAAGAGCATGAGTCGCAAGAGCACTGATAGTAGCAAGAGCAGTGAGAGTAGCAAGAGCAGTGAGAGTAGCAAGAGCAGTGATACTAGCAATAGCACTGATAGTAGCAAGAGAACTGATAGTAGCAAGAGCGGTGATACTAGCAGGAGCAGGGATAAAAGAAGAGCAGTGATAGCAGCAAGAGCAGTGATACTAACAAGAGCACTGATAGTAGCAAGAGCAGGGATGCTAGCAAGAGCACTGATAGTAGCAATAGCACTGACAGTAGCAAGAGCAGTGATACTAGCAATAGCACTGATAATAGCAAGAGCACTGATAGTAGCAAGAGCACTGAGAGTAGCAAGAGCAGTGAGAGTAGCAAGAGCAGTGAGAGTAGCAAGAGCACTGACAGTAGCAAGAGCCCTGAAAGTAGCAAGAGCGGTGATAGTAGCAAGAGCAGTGATAGTAACAAGAGTACCTGTACTACAAGAGCACTGATAGTAGCAAGAGCACTGATAGTAGCAAGAGCACTGATAGTAGCAAGAGCAGTGATAGTAACAAGTGCACTGGTACTACAAGAGCACTGATAGTAGCAAGAGCACTGATAGTAGCAAGAGCAGTGAGAGTAGCAAGAGCACTGATTGTAACAAGAGCAGTGGGAGTAGCAAGAGCAGTGATACTAGCAATAGCACTGATAGTAGCAAGAGCACTGATAGTAGCAAGAGCACTGATAGTAGCAAGAGCAGTGAGAGTAGCAAGAGCAGTGACAGTAGCAAGAGCCCTGAAAGTAGCAAGAGCGGTGATAGTAGCAAGAGCAGTGATAGTAACAAGAGCACTGGTACTACAAGAGCACTGATAGTAGCAAGAGCACTGATAGTAGCAAGAGCAGTGAGAGTAGCAAGAGGAGTGAGAGTAGCAAAAGCACTGATAGTAGCAAGAGGAGTGAGATTAACAAGAGCACTGGTACTAGCAAGAGCACTGATAGTAGCAAGAGCACTGATAGTAGCAAGAGCAGTGAGAGTAGCAAGAGCAGTGAGAGTAGCAAGAGCACTGATAGTAGCAAGAGCACTGATAGTAACAAGAGCAGTGAGAGTAGCAAGAGCACTGATTGTAGCAAGAGCAGTGAGAGTAGCAAGAGCAGTGAGAGTAGCAAGAGAACTGATAGTAGCAAGAGCAGTGAGAGTAGCAAGAGCACTGATAGTAGCAAGAGCAATGATAGTAGCAAGAGCACTGATTGTAACAAGAGCAGTGATACTAGCAAGAGCACTGATAGTAGCAAGAGCAGTGATATTAGCAAGAGCACTGATAGTAGCAAGAGCAGTGAGAGTAGCAAGAGCAGTGAGAGTAGCAAGAGCAGTGAGAGTAGCAAGAGCAGTGATACTAGCAATAGCACTGATAGTAGCAAGAGCACTGATATTAGCAAGAGCACTGATAGTAGCAAGAGCAGTGAGAGTAGCAAGAGCAGTGAGAGTAGCAAGAGCACTGACAGTAGCAAGAGCACTGAAAGTAGCAAGAGCAGTGAGAGTAACAAGAGCACTGGTACTAGCAAGAGCACTGATAGTAGCAAGAGCACTGATAGTAGCAAGAGCAGTGAGAGTAGCAAGAGCAGTGAGAGTAGCAAGAGCAGTGAGAGTAGCAAGAGCACTGATAGTAGCAAGAGCAGTGATACTAGCAAGAGCACTGATAGTAACAAGAGCAGTGATAGTAGCAAGAGCACTGATTGTCACAAGAGCAGTGATAGTAGCAAGAGCACTGATAGTAACAAAAGCAGTGAAAGTAGCAAGAGCACTGATAGTAGCAAGAGCAGTGATAGTACAAAAGCAGTGATAGTAGCAAGAGCACTGATAGTAGCAAGAGCAGTGAGAGTAGCAAGAGCACTGATAGTAGCAAGAGCACTGATAGTAGCAAGAGCAGTGAGAGTAACAAGAGCACTGGTACTAGCAAGAGCACTGATAGTAGCAAGAGCACTGATAGTAGCAAGAGCAGTGAGAGTAGCAAGAGCAGTGAGAGTAGCAAGAGCACTGATAGTAGCAAGAGCAGTGATACTAGCAAGAGCACTGATAGTAACAAGAGCAGTGATAGTAGCAAGAGCACTGATTGTAACAAGAGCAGTGATAGTAGCAAGAGCACTGATAGTAACAAAAGCAGTGAAAGTAGCAAGAGCACTGATAGTAGCAAGAGCAGTGATAGTAACAAAAGCAGTGATAGTAGCAAGAGCACTGATAGTAGCAAGAGCAGTGAGAGTAGCAAGAGCAGTTATTCTAGCAATAGCACTGATAGTAGCAAGAGCACTGATAGTAGCAAGAGCACTGATGGTAGCAAGAGCAGTGAGAGTAGCAAGAGCAGTGAGAGTAGCAAGAGCACTGACAGTAGCAAGAGCCCTGAAAGTAGCAAGAGCGGTGATAGTAGCAAGAGCAGTGATAGTAACAAGAGCACTGAGAGTAGCAAGAGCACTGAGAGTAGCAAGAGCACTGATAGTAGCAAGAGCACTGATTGTAGCAAGAGCAGTGAGAGTAGCAAGAGCAGTGAGAGTAGCAAGAGCACTGATAGTAGCAAGAGCAGTGAGAGTAACAAGAGCACTGGTACTAGCAAGAGCACTGATAGTAGCAAGAGCACTGATAGTAGCAAGAGCAGTGAGAGTAGCAAGAACAGTGAGAGTAGCAAGAGCACTGATAGTAGCAAGAGCAGTGATACTAGCAAGAGCACTGATAGTAACAAGAGCAGTGATAGTAGCAAGAGCACTGATTGTAACAAGAGCAGTGATAGTAGCAAGAGCACTGATAGTAACAAAAGCAGTGAAAGTAGCAAGAGCACTGATAGTAGCAAGAGCAGTGATAGTAACAAAAGCAGTGATAGTAGCAAGAGCACTGATAGTAGCAAGAGCAGTGATAGTAGCAAGAGCACTGATAGTAGCAAGGGCACTGATAGTACCAAGAGCACTGATAGTAGCAAGAGCAGTGAGAGTAGCAAGAGCAGTGAGAGTAGCAAGAGCACTGATAGTAGCAAGAGCAGTGAGAGTAACAAGAGCAGTGATACTAGCAAGAGCACTGATAGTAGCAAGAGCAGTGATAGTAGCAAGAGCAGTGATAGTAGCAAGAGCAGTGATAGTACCAAGAGCACTGATAGTAGCAAGAGCAGTGAGAGTAGCAAGAGCAGTGAGAGTAGCAAGAGCGGTGATAGTAGCAAGAGCAGTGAGAGTAGCAAGAGCAGTGAGAGTAGCAAGAGCACTGATAGTAGCAAGAGCAGTGAGAGTAGCAAGAGCAGTGAGAGTAGCAAGAGCACTGATAGTAGCAAGAGCAGTGAGAGTAACAAGAGCAGTGATACTAGCAAGAGCACTGATAGTAGCAAGAGCACTGATAGTACCAAGAGCACTGATAGTACCAAGAGCACTGATAGTAGCAAGAGCAGTGAGAGTAGCAAGAGCAGTAATACCAGCAAGACCAGTGATATTACCAAGAGCGGTGATACTAGCAAGAGCAGTGATATTACCAAGAGCAGTAATACCAGCAAGAGCAGTGATATTACCAAGAGCAGTGATACTAGCAAGAGCAGTGATATTACCAAGAGCAGTAATACCAGCAAGAGCAGTGATATTACCAAGAGCGGTGATACTTGCAAGAGCAGTAATATTACCAAGAGCGGTGATACTAGCAAGAGCAGTGATAGTAGCAAGAGCAGTAATACCAGCAAGAGCAGTGATAGTAGCAAGAGCAGTGATATTACCAAGAGCGGTGATACTAGCAAGAGCAGTGATAGTAGCAAGAGCAGTAATACCAGCAAGAGCAGTGAAAGTAGCAAGAGCAGTGATAGTAGCACGAGCAGTAATACCAGCAAGAGCAGTGATAGTAGCAAGAGCAGTGATAGTAGCAAGAGCAGTAATACCAGCAAGAGCAGTGATATTACCAAGAGCGGTGATACTTGCGAGAGCAGTGTGAGGCTTTCTTATTTTTGCTCATCTTATTCAACTGTTGCCATGCACCTGCAACAAAGATCGCTCAGATATGCGATTGCCTTAAGAATTTTTAATATCAGGACGTACAAGCATTTCCTAGGCTGGTTCCAAAATACACCAATTGATTATCTTTACTCAAAACAAGAGTTTAAGCTAGCAAGATCTCATTCCCAAATGCTCTGTTCTGCTGACAAGCCACGCCATTCTGCCAAGTAGCCTATGAATTATGATGGAGCTCCTTTCTTTACTAAATGCCAAACTAGCATTTAATTGCTTCTCAAGATAATGACATCAAGAGTGAGAGTGGATCCTCTAACCTTGACATTTGATTGGTCTTGTGTATAAACATTCTTCCCTCAACCAGTCTACAATTCCCATCCATCGTCTACAGTCGGTACTGCTGATTAAATGTCCATCAATTAGCCAATTAGGCATAGGCACAGTCATTTTTGTTTGTCTGCTGTCTGCGTACATTGATCAGAAAATACTTTGAAATGATGAAAAGTGACAATATAGGCTTTTTCTGAGTGTTCTCATATTTTCTAAGTGTAGGCACACTATCTGTTGTCTTAGTGATATGGGAGAAGATTCCAGTAGTGGAAAAAGTACTCAATTGTCATACTTGAGTAAAAGTAAAGATACCTAAATAGAAAATTTCTCGCAACACAGAAACAAAAAGTCAGACAATTGAATTTAAGTTAAAAAAAAGTTACTTCATATAAACAGGATTACAAGTTACTTCATATAAACAGGATTACAAGTTACTTCATATAAACAGCATTACAATTCGGTGTAACAGAGTGTATAAAAAGTA
Organism: Salmo salar; assembly: GCF_965601325.2. Lineage (NCBI taxonomy): Eukaryota > Metazoa > Chordata > Actinopteri > Salmoniformes > Salmonidae > Salmo > Salmo salar. The sequence goes on along the minus strand of NC_138296.1, from coordinate 83,304,924 downwards.
TTTGGTGTGTGAATGAAACACAAAGGCGTCCGACAGGACATCTGTGCTTTCCTATACATAACATTTGACTAAGATGACTTCTAGGTCCTTTGAGGTTGTTATACTATATCCTGTCTTCTTCTTTGATGCTCTTCAATTCTGAAGGTCATCATTATTCTTTTTGGTGTCCTCACAGGACACAGGACACAGAAATACGGGACACAGAAATAATTATATTTACATGTATCCGTGTAGTAAAATCTGTCAGTGACTCTTTTTTTTGGGCCATCTGAATCTACCGGAAGGCTTCTGTCACGACTTCCGCTGAAGTCGGCTCCTCTCCTTGTTCGGGCGGCGTTCGGCGGTCGACGTCACCGGCTTTCTAGCCGTCGCCGCTCCATTATTCATTTATCCATTTGTTTTGTCTTGTTCCCTGCACATCTGGTTTTCATTCCCCAATCACACTACATGTATTTATTCCTCTGTTCCCCCTCATGTCTTTGTGTGAGGTTGTTTCATGTTATGTGTCATTTTTGACACGCTATTTCTGGTGTGCGTTTATTCCGTGTTTTATATCACGAGGTATGTTTATTTGTTTGTACTTTATTATTGTGACTGTTTGCGCGTTTTTGCACTTTGGCATATTGGATGGAGGTTTCGACGCAGTGGCGTCCGTCTGTTGGTTTCTCCTGCCTAAATAAAGTGTGCGCCTGTTCACAACTCTCTGCTCTCCTGCACCTGACTCCGCTCCCAGTACGCACACCATTGACAGCTTCAAGTCATTAACAAACTCTAGCAAAGTGACTGGACACCCATTCTCAACCAAGAGGACTTTTTTTGCGTTTTAATATTGGAAAAAATACTTGCACACAGCACTATACCTTACTATATCCTAATCAAGGTTTGTTTAGAATGTTTCTCTTACTGTAGATCATGAGGCGGTTTGGGTTTTGCCCAGCAATGGCATCTTTCTTCTGTGGCCTTGAGCACCCCTTAACTTCCCATACTGCTTCTGAGAAAACATCTAATGTAGTCTTGAGAAATCTTTTTAAGTGTTCCTCTGTCCATTTGGACTGTAATTTTTATGACCTTAGAGTAAATATGCAGGGTTTGAAAACCCTTCTGCCTGTGTGTGTGTGTGTGTGTGTGTGTGTGTGTGTGTGTGTGTGTGTGTGTGTGTGTGTGTGTGTGTGTGTGTGTGTGTGTGTGTGTGTGCGCGCGGTGTGTGTGTGTGTGTGTGTGTGTGTGTGTGTGTGTGTGTGTGTGTGTGTGTGTGTGTGTGTGTGTGTGTGTGTGTGTGTGTGTGTGTGTGTGTGTGTGTGTGTGTGCGTGTGTACAACGACGACCCACAGATAGCATTGTGAGTTATAACAGTCTGTAAATATGGAGAGATGGACATTAGTTTCACGCAGGTAAAATCATTGTTCTGGTGCAATGTCAGGGGCACTGCATTAGACAAACATGAAATGATCTTCTCTTACTGCTTGGCAAGTCACCATAAAGATTTGACCTGTAGAGTAGATAAGAAGAAAAAATAAGTATTCCACTTACTGTTTTGTTTAATCAGTACTCTATAATTATGTTCCATTATGTGAACTGTGGCATATCTGCTGTCTTATCTGGTTTCCATTGAATTCATTCCTAGTTTGATGAAACCTTGTGACAATGCATAATCAGCACTGCAAGCTGTTTCACCACACTGTGTTGCTCAACCATGTGGTTCAGTCAGGAGAAAAGGAAGCGAGCAGGGAGATAGGGTTGGCAACATGCAGCACGGTCTCTGTTTGTTTTTAGTTTCCAGGGCTACAGGAGAGGAGTGGATTGCCTATTGGAATGAGGAGGCCTGTGAACACAAAGATGCTAGTAGATGATGTCCATTGTTGGCGACTGAGTGACATCAGTGGGTACTAGCACAACAACATGCCATGTTGCAACATGACAAAGCTCTTTCTGACCCTCTGTCAAAAATGTCTCATTGACCGTTACACAAACGAATCGAAATGTTAGTGCTGCAAAATACTGAAAAGTTTCTTGATTATTTTAACTGCTTAATGGGTCATTTCCTACCTACAGTGTGATTCCATTCATGGGTGATTAAGATGAGCTTTCCTCCCACATGTGACCCTGGAACTGAGGATTCAGGTGACCTGAGACACCTCAGGGGTACAGAGTAAGGACGCGTCAGCTACACAGGAATTCAGCTGGTCTAAAAGACAGCTGCACAGGAAGTGAGGGGGCCTTAAAAGTCTTCCCCTTCCCATGACTTCTTACTGTATTACCCATGTAGCAACAGCAGAGGACATCAAACACTGATGATGTCACTGAGGACAACAAACATTGATGTCACTGAGGATAACAAACATTGAGTCACAATCTGTCTTTATCAATCCTGCTGTCTTATCATCAGAGAGGTTCTCTTCTATGATGTGTAGAAAGCTTTTTGCACCAAATTGCTTTGAAGCATTACCCAAGAGGATATTAGTGGGTATTAATTTCCTGTAACATTTTAGATTGGCTCAGTATGACTCAACGTCAGCTCAGATTAATATGTTTTTTAGATGTACATTCTCAAAAGATATTGTGGCGCCAATGACAGGAAAGCAGCATAAACACAGCTTGCTGCCCTAATGTGGGTTCTCTCGTTCTGTGTGGTTGGTCAGTCAGCCAACACTAAGGGACAGGTGTTATATTAGGCCCAGCAAGTCCTGGTAGTTGGCAAGTGTTTCCTGCAATCACCCACCAAGACCAGTTAGCAAGAGTTTCCTGCAATCACACAGAAAGTGTTTCCTGTAATTACACAGCTGCTGATCCAGCCCTGAGACGTATGTTATCATTCCGACAAGGGAGACACACAGAAGGACAGAAAGTCTAACTAGCACAGCTTGGGATAGGGATTTGAAAGTGCAAGTAGAGTACAAACACAGCCATGCATGGGCAGATGTATTGATTAGGAGGAGTGAGTGAGTCACTACTACTTCCCGTTCCTTTTTATAGGAAACACATAGTGACGGATTCTTTCTTGGTTCCACAAGCTCTGAGTGAGTGGCGTGGGCATCTATTAAAGCCTATAGACCTGTGCTAGCTGTGATTCTTCTACCAAGGTGTATCTAGATCTGGGGTGATTCAGGTCTAAGGAGGGAGGTAGTAGCAAATAATAGTCATGCTAACTTAGCCATCCGCTATGCTAGCTGTGATTCTACTGGGACTCAGCTGTGAACACAGGTTCCCCTGCAGGTGGCTGTGGCTGAGGCAGGGTAATGGTGATCTCGTTGAGGTGGAAATACCAGGGAGAGAGGAACAAGAGAAACAAACCCTGGCCAACGGGGCTTCCTTTCTTTCACTCTTCCACTCTGTGTGTGTGTGTGTGTGTGTGTGTGTGTGTGTGTGTGTGTGTGTGTGTGTGTGTGTGTGTGTGTGTGTGTGTGCAGTGTCCTTCCTTGGGTTGGGTAAGAGGGTGGCTGGGTGGCCCCAGGCTTCACTGAGGGAATGAAAGTTCTGTTCTGTTTCTGCCTTCAATTCAACAATTGATGGTTAGTTTGCTAGACTTCAGCTTCCAGTTTTCTGTCAGACTCACTGTTTTAAGGCTCTGCGTGCATGATATTTTACCTGTGAATATGAAACGTCATCCTAAACAGTTTTACTCTGAACATTTCTAATCTTCCATTTCTAGGTAGTCACGTGACTTCACTTAAGAACCCTTCTTCTGCTTCTGCTAGATAGACTACAAATTCTACCTGCATTAGCAAAACAAGGAAATTTACTTGCAAATTCTTCAAATGGAAAACATTATGGAGATAAGGAGTGGAATTCATATTCATATTTCCAGCACAGTGTTTCTCTATCAGAAGAGCTCTCTAAATCAAAGCTCTCTGCTGCTGCTAGAACTATTTTATAATATTCATGAGCATGCATGTCATTAAAGTTCCTGATACCATTTTGGTTTGAAGCAGAGACTTGCGGAACTCCTTGCAGATTATGAGTACATTTTGAGTCTTTGAATTTCCTCTCCATTGGCATCGGCACAACTCTTGCCCTCTATAATTGGTAACTATACAGTACTTACTACACGTGCTATCATCTACAGTAAAGTATTACTGTTGTTTTGCATGGTGTAGATATAAACTGCTGTTATGTCTAACTTCATGTGCCACTCAGTGAACCTTTTTGCTTAAATATACCACATCTCCTTGGGCCTTATTTCTGAATTATATACCCTACCCTCTTGGGCCTTATTTCTGAATTATATACCACACCCCCTTGAGCCTTATTGCTGAATTATATACCACACCCCCTTGAGCCTTATTGCTGAATTATATACCATACCCCCATGGGCCTTATTTCTGAATTATATACCAAACCCCCTTGGGCCTTATTGCTGAATTATATACCACACCCCCTTGAGCCTTATTTCTGAATTATATACCACACCCCCTTGGGCCTTATTTCTGAATTATATACCACACCCCCTTGGGCCTTATTTCTGAATTATATACCACACCCCCTTGGGCCTTATTTCTGGATTATATACCACACCCCCTTGGGCCTTATTTCTGAATTATATACCACACCCCCTTGGGCCTTATTTCTGAATTATATACCACACCCCCTTGAGCCTTATTTCTGAATTATATACCACACCCCCTTGAGCCTTATTTCTGAATTGTATACCACACCCCCTTGGGCCTTATTTCTGAATTATATACCACACCCCCTTGGGCCTTATTGCTGAATTATATACCACACCCCCTTGGGCCTTATTGCTGAATTATATACCACACCCCCTTGGGCCTTAATGCTGAATTATATACCACACCCCCTTCGGCCTTATTGCTGAATTATATACCACACCCCCTTGGGTCTTTTTGCTTAAATATGCAACACCCCCTTGAGCCTTATTTCTGAATTATATACGACACCTCTTTGAGCCTTATTTCTGAATTATATACCACACCCCCTTTGGCTGTATTGCTGGAATATCCCTCATTCACCAGCTCATCTCTGCTGTCAGGGTGAGGTCAGGCATCAGTGGTTTACCTAGGAGTTGTGTGTAGTCCTCTATTGGAGGCCACCCACTAAGCTTCATTATCTCTCCTATAAGAGCCTGTGGACTGGCTCTTTCTCACCATTGTTCACCTATTGGAGGCCATCCACTAATCTCCTTTATCCCTCCTATAAGAGCCTGTGGTCTGGCTCTTTCTCGCCATTGTTCACCTATTGGAGGCCATCCACTAGCTTCTTTATCCTTCCTATAAGAGCCTGCGGTCTGGCTCTTTCTCACCACTGTTCCTGAGCTGTTTAGAATGACCTTCTGCTTCACTGTGCCAACAGCCATTTCTAATGCGCTGTGCAGAGGGGACGCTTTTCCCATGTGGTTATCTACATGTCCTGAGCCAGTCTCACCTCACGATACCACAGGTACTACTCAAATAGTATTTTAGAGGGCTTGGGCTCTGTCTAGCGGTTGCTGGTTGTTCTATTTGCTATTACCATTGGGATTATTCAATGCACACTTATCTTCTCGGTTAGAGATAAGAAATTAGGCGTTTGGCAGAAGGGGATTTTGAAAATGCCAAAGCACGTTTACCCCTTTATATTGTAGACCTACTTTCTCTGGAATTTCAACGCCACTGTTCAATTTTAGGTGCCTTCAATATTGAGTCTGATAACTGGATATATGCACAGTGTGAATCTGATGTATATGTTTTTGTTTAGCTATCCAACCCCACACTGCTCTTTTCTTAATACAGCTTTCATATAATAACATAAGGCTGCAGTAATACCTCGACTAACCTGTACCCCCGCACATTTACTCGGTACTGGTACCCCCTGTATATAGCCTGACTAACCTGCACCCCCGCACATTGACTCGGTACTGGTACCCCCTGTATATAGCCTGACTAACCTGCACCCCCGCACATTGACTCGGTACTGGTACCCCCTGTATATAGCCTCATTAGTGTTATTTTGTTGTGTTACTTTTTATTTTATTTTTTTACTTTAGTTTTACTTTAGTCTAGTAAATATTTTCTTAACTCTAATTTCTTAAAACTGCATTGTTGGTTAAGGGCTTGTAAGTAAGCATTTCATTGTAAGGTGGTTGTATTCGGCGTATGTGACAAATACGATTTGATAAATTAACCAATAATCCGATCAAATGTATCAAGGGGTATAGATTAAGCCATTTGTCCTGCATGCGTGCATTTCTATGGCATTCATTAAAGTCATATACAATATTACAGACCATAACTACTCCTGTGAAGGGTTAATAAAGGAGGAGGCTTTAGTGAATATATTTTTTGTTCTTTTTTTATATATAAAAAAATGTCATTATGCAAAATTAACAACTTACATCCCTACCTCAAACATGTCTAACAAAACAAAACACAGGTATAAACAAGAAAATACTAAATACATACAAAAAAGTATAATTATATATATATAACATTAAAAACCAAAATTATATAAAAAATATAATTAAAAAAATATAACAATTCTAGTGCAATTGTATTCACTCTGAAAAAATATAATTATAATGATTCAGGAAGATGGAATTCTTATTGTTATTCACTAGGGATAATGTCTTAACAAGATTACTAAATTCAATCAAAATTATTGGTAATTTTGGTATAGAAATCTGTAATTATTGTTTGTGTATAAAGTATTCGACAAAAATAATTTAAAAAATCACAATCATTTCAATGGTCTTGTTATCATTGCAATAGTAACATATATCCTTCACGTCAAAAAGATGGGTAGTGTTCAAAAAGGTAAATACGTATTCTGCAAGGTTTTTCCAAAAATATATCACAGATTTACATTCATAGAACAAGTGAGTGAGATTTTAGCCGCCTTTGCAGAGATGAGTGTACAACTCACCTTCTGTCCCGACATTAAATTACATAATCCACAAAATTAGTTTAGGAGCAAGGTACATTTTCAATCAATAGCATTATTATTTTTTACATATTTTCTCAAATTTGGTTTGGATAGGATACAAAGTTCTGTTGCAAGGAATTATGGTTGAAGGGTGACTTAAATCAAATCTAAATCCGAAACTGACAGTTCATGTTTTAGAGGTAACACTTCGATCACACCAACAGTGTTTTTGCATTTTGGTACACCGGAATTACATTCATTTCCAAAGAAATGCTGCATTTGCCTTGCAGCATTTTTACATTTTATTTTATTTCACCAGGTAGGCCAGTTGAGAACAAGTTCTCATTTACAACTGCGACCTGGCCATTGCGTTGCTGTGCAGAGGCAGTTGCTGTGCGTTCGGTGTGGTGCATAGGTTGGATTTATCGAACGTATGCGTCAAACTGTATGCGTAGATGGCCTGACAGAAATGGTAGCAGAAGGTGAATGTTGAACTTTGTTGCATACATATCCAGATGATGCTGCCCGACACTGTCGGTGTGATCGAAGCGTTAGAATGGCTCTTTCTTCAAGCGGTCTTGCCATCGGTAAAGCCCTTATAACGGCGCAGCAACGGAAAAATAACCAGACTGCATAGACGCATCACATTTTGCAGCTGGGGGAGTGTAGTAGCCTAAGTATGACATTAACTTTGCATTTTAGTTACTGTGATGTTGTAGTTAATGCATTTTTCTTTAGTTAGTTACAATTAGTATGGTTCGTTCTGAAAATGTGATTTGTTATTTACTGAGGTGGTTCCATGTTTCAAATGAGGCACCCAATAAGTAATTACACAATCAACACAAATCCTCTGATATAGACCATATTAAAATGTATATCTCAAAAAGATAATTTATCAATATAGATATATTAATCATTTAAAGAAAGTCAGAATACAGTGGTGAATACAGCCACATCCACACATGGGATTTATATCACTAGAGCACCCATGTGAGTTTTCTGGATTCCTATCAACCTTGCCTTTGGCAAAGCCCTGCACAGTCTCAAATATTTTTCATTGTGTCACTCTGAGCTGCATAGCCATAAGAAACAATTAACTAGAATTGTGTTTAGAAGAGTGAAATTAGTTTATCTCGATGCTGTTACTTCTAATTCCCACACCTCCCCACAGATGACGGCACCAGCACCTGTTGAACCCTGAAATGAAGATGGACAAAGGAAAAAATAGGATTGTCTCGTCGTTGATCCCCAGTTCCTTGCATGTCGTAATCCTCTGGCTCTGTTCCTGCATGGAAAATTCATTTCATTTCTATTTCCCTCTGATCAAATGAAAAGGGGGAATAACAGACCCGAGGAGATACACTGAGATCTTATTATTGCTTCCTGTAGCCCAAGAGATTGAAGGACTAAAAAGGGATATTTCAGGGGCGATTACAATAACATCTCTTAATTTATATGACATCAATATATTGCAGCAATATTGGAATATTGGACCTGTCTGATTTATCTAAAACATGAACAAAAATGTATATATCCCAAACCCGTGCGTTGCGATAATGGATGAGAGTGCGCACTGCGTCCTGTTATTCCCAGAGGTGGAAGATTAGCGCCAACTCCCCTGTCTGTCAGGAGAACGGGCAGGTAGACAAAATGGCTTTGGAAATATCCCTTAAATGAAAGATCCAGAGAAAATCAAAACTTTGGGCCCAATGTTTTATTTTACTACGCAAGTCAGTAAAATGACGGCCTACCCAGGACGACGTTGGGCCAATTGTGCGCCGCCCTATGAGACTCCCAATCACGGCGGGATGTGATTCAGCCTGGATTCGAACCAGGGTCTGTACAATTAGTATGGTTCGTTATACTGGGATGCAGCGCCTTAAACCGCTGCGCCACTCGAGAGCCCACTTGTTGAAATGGACAATGGTGTCATGGGTCTTAGATGTTATAATGGTAGCCCACCAAGGAATGGCTGAGTAAATGCAAATGAAGATCGAATGCATGGGCCAGCGCTGAATGAGAATACTCCAACCCCACATCTCAACAAAGAGCAGCACTGTTCAATAGAGCCCGATGCGGTGGAGGACAACTGCCGCGCGCAGGCGGACGTCGCACACAGCCTGGGCTTTTCCCTCTTCTGCCTGGATGACGAAAGGAAAACACGGAGCGCACCTCTCGTGTGTTAAGTCAGCCGTGGAGCTGTGAAAGGTCAGTGTCAGATTTATAAAGCGAGTTCCCAGGCGGGGCAGAGGAAGGGGAGTTCTGCGCCTGTCACCTTTTGTATCAACGCAGAAGCACAGGAGCGCGGACAGACAGGCAGTGCGGGACAGACGGCTGTGGGGGGGGGGGGAGCTACCCAGAAGCTACACAGGGAAACCAAGCACCGCAGTCCAGGCAGATAGGATGGGGATGTGGGAACGGCATATATGCTTCTGAAGATAAGTCTGATTTAGTGATTGAAGTGTCTGGAAAGAAACTTGAAGCGCATAAAGCCGTTTTGGCTGAGAAAAGTGACTATTTCAAGGCGCGGCAGTCCCGAGACGTATGCCGAGTAAAGGGGGTGCGTTTTAAGGCTTTGACAATATTGGTGGATTCCATTTACTCGTCCCGAATGCAGGTTAGTAAGGTTAATATTTTAGAGGTCATCACCCGGGCTAATTCCTTGCGCGGTTCAAGCTGCTGTCGATAAAATGTCGGAGCAGATTACCGTTGAGAACTGCTATGAGATTTTGACAATAGCCAAAAGGCAACGTATCGGTGAATTGAAGCAGAAAGCCTACAAGCACATGAGTGACAATTTCTTGGAAATACTGCGTGATCCTGCTGTCTATGGGCGTTTGACGGGAGGGGAGAGAGAGCTGATTCTCACTATGAGAATGGAGGGAAAGAGGGCGTTGGTGGTGGCTGAAATCAACGAGGTGTATGACCGCGCCGGGAGCAGACCTCCAAGCCGTGAGAACAGTCGCCCTCAGAGCCCTCTATCGATGGTGTCCCTGGAGGAGAACCATGTGATTTACTATTACAACGAGGAGACAAAGGACTGGAAAGTGCTGACGAAGATGCCGGATGAAATCAACACAAAGGGCTCTGGGATATGCACCATGTACAATTATCTATTCGTAGCAGGTGGAATCAAAGTGCAGGGCGACAAAGGCAAGGTCTCAGACAAGGTGTTCTGCTACAACCCTCTCACTGACAGCTGGGGCGAAATACGACCGCTCACCCAGGGTCGGTCTCAGCTCAAGCTGGTGTCCATGGACGGCTACCTGTTTGCAATCGGAGGGGAGTGTCTATTCACGGTGGAGAAATACGACCCTCGCACTGATAGATGGAGCCCTGTGGCGCCGCTACCAAAAGGGGCGTTCGCTGTTGCGCACGAGGCAACGACCTGTAATGGAGAGCTTTTCGTATCCGGAGGCTCTCTCTTTTATCGTCTGCTAAGATATGACAATAGAAGAGCTGATTGGGAGGAATGCCCGTTCAACAACAGCAGGAAGAAATCCACCGACATGGTGGCGTTCAAAAACTTCATCTACAGGTTTGACGTCAACCGTGACTATGGCGTCAACGTGTTCAAATACAACACTGTGGTGAAAATATGGCATGACAGTGCGTCCCTGGAGCAGACCAACCCCTTGCCCTTTCGCTGTGCTGTCATTGGCAACACTATTTACTGTGTGAACAAGTCCCAAACATTGCAGTTTGTTGTGGAAGAGGAGAATGAACAGTTTCTGCCTGATGCAGAAGCACTCAGAGCACCTGTAGAGGCTAAAGGTGCCCTTGTTCCATTTGTCCTGGCTCTGCCTAAAACAGCCTGAGACAGAATAATGCACAATATTTACCTGTTTTTGGAGACTCACTAAAAGCGGCCTCAGAAATGTCATTTGAGGACAAAATATGCAGTGTTTGATAAAAGACTGTGATAAGAATGACAAATTAAATAATTTGTCAATTTTCATGAACAGTATTTGTAATTCCTACCAGAGGACAGTAATATTGTGATAGGCTCCTCTTATCTTGCCTCTGTGGCTATACACTTCAACAGCTCTACAGAAACAATGTAGCCTACTGTATAGACCTAGGTGATGTCAATAGGCAGAACTTTTTCATCCAACAGCACTGCCAAAGCAATATTTATTCCCAAGTGTTTGTAATTCAATGTCAATATAACTATTGCATGATTCCAATAGTTTTCCTCTCTGAGAGTATTACCTGTTATTACTAAGTGGAAACATTGCCGTGTGCTTTCTTGGAGTAGGAATAAAACGTGTTGCAAAGCAGCTGTTGCCAAAACCAGGGGAGAGATACACAATGGGAGATAACAGGGATCACTGTTGGTATAATATTACCTACTATGACTTTATTACAGGGAATGATAGAACATCCCACCGTATGGTAAAGGATTAGCAGCATCAAGAAACCCATTTGAATGTCTAAGGAAAGTCTGGTTTGAGTGGCTATATTGTCTGTTAGTCTGTGGCCTGGATAATGACATGTATTTTTCACATTACTTTAAGTATGTTGTCTTCCAAACCCTCTCAGCCCTGATGCCCTGACCACAGGCGGACAGTCTCATTTTACAGCTGGGCATATTGACCCATAACGCCAACTCTCCAAAATGTGCTTAGTTAGGCACTAAAGATATTTGTGAGATTCATGTTTTTTGACACCTTAGAGTATTTTTTTTAATTTGTATTTTTTTGTTACACTTTTCACCCTTGTCTGCGGCGATTGTGCAATAGTTTATTTATCAATCCATCAATGGACAGCAGTTTGTGAAACTAATGTACTCAACAGCATGTTGTGAAATTCACAGTTGGGATAGTTGCTGTTGCAGCACAGCTTCCTTTTATTTATTTAACCTTTATTAACCTTCCTTTTAGAGCGCCTGGAGAGGGCTAAGGCTGTTTACAGCAAGACCAGGGCTACGGCTGTTTACAGCAGGACCAGGGCTTTGCTCCAATGTATGCTTTGCCTGGACACACAGTCCAGCCAGCAGGGACAAAGAGAGGGTAATTCACTCAACCCTCAAGGGGAAAAGACTCACTGTGAAATGAGAATATGACCCTGTCTGCCAGTGAATGAAAATCCAATTGTGCTTACACACACACACACACACACACACACACACACACACACACACACACACACACACACACACACACACACACACACACACACACACACACACACACACACACACACACACACACACACACACACACACACACACAGTGTGAGGCCTGTGACTTGCTGCCAAGTCTCGGTGGGCCCATATGCTGATGGTCTCTGCCCTAAGGTGTGCCATGTTTACTTACTGTGGGAGCCTATAGGCTCTAACAATATAATCAATCATCCCCTCACCTCTCTGTCATAGTAATAGATCCTGTTTCAAAGGGAATGACATTCAAAGACGTGAAGTCATCCTTACAGTATGTCGTTATTTTATCCTGTTCAGTGAAGAGTGCACCTTTGAAAATGTAGCTGCCTTTCTGTGCCACACCCATTGCTGAGGGCAAGGCCAGGTTTTAATGTACTGTAACTTCAAGTCCTAGCTTCCTCTGTCTTTTAGGGTGTTTCTTACCGCAATAAAAACCTTTTTTGATTATATATTTAAAAAAAATATTATTATTTTTGAGGATTATTAGTGCTTGTGTTTATATGACAAAGATCCCGCCATTAAGGTCTATATTTAGCTTTCTGCTGGGTCTAATTAAAAGTCTTCATGAATGAGCATGCTGTGTGAGTTAAGTTTATGTGGACCAAGGCAATCGACTGCCGAACTAATGGCCGAAGGCTAATAATACTAATTCAAGGCTTGTAAGCTTGTGAGTGATGGTGTTGGGTGTTTCACTTTCAGTATGTTTGAATTGCTGTAATAAAAACAGTTATTTGCATCTCCCACCTGCTCGCTCACTCACTCGCTGGCTGGCTGTTTATTTCATGTTTATGGTTTGACAGCTTCAATGGTTTTCAATCATACCTTATTTATCTGCTATATGACAGCCTTTCAACTCCAAGCCAACCACATTCACTACTGTAGTGGTGTATAGTACATTATCAATATATTGATGTTTGGTGTGTTAACGTACTGCCTCATTGACGGATGTAGGGATCTTGCACACAAATATACAGTATCTTTGTCAAATTATCAAAGATTTCAGCCAAAGTCGTAGACTATTCTCTCTGCTACTGGATGGCAGCACTACCGTTCTATCAAGTCTGGAACCAACAAAACCCTGAACAGCTTCTACCACCAAGCCATAATACTGCTAAATAGTTAAATAGTTAACCAAATAGCTACCCGGACTATCTGCATTGACCCTTTTTACACAATGTGTTTTGTCTCATCACATACGCTGCTGTTACTGTTTAATATCTATCCCTTCATTCCTAGGTACAGTTTCGGAAGTTTACGTCGGAAGTTTAAGTCAGAAGTTTACATACACCTTAGCCAAATACATTTAAACTCAGTTTTCACAATACCTGGCATTTAATTCTAGTAAAAATGCCCTGTTTTAGGTCAGTTAGGATCATCACTTTATTTTAAGAATGTGAAATGTCAGAATAATAGTATAGAGAATGATTTATTTCAGCTTTCATTTCTTTCATCACATTCCAAGTGGGTCAGAAGTGTACATACACTCAATTAGTATTTGGTAGCATTACCTTTAAATTGTTTAACTTGGGTTAAACGTTTCGGGTAGCCTTCCACAAGCTTCCCACAAGAAGTTGGATGAATTTTGGCCTATTCCTCCTGACAGAGCTGGTGTAACTGAGTCAGGTTTGTAGGCCTTCTTGCTCGCACACGCTTTTTCAGTTCTGACCACAAATTTTCTATAGGATTGACGTCAGGGCTTTGTGATGGCCACTCCAATACCTTGACTTTGTTGTGCTTAAGTCATTTTGCCACAACTTTGGAAGTATGCTTGGGATCATTGTCCATTTCGAATACACATTTGCGACCAAGCTTAAACTTTCTGACTGATGTCTTGAGATGTTGCTTCAATATATCCACATAATTTTCCTCCCTCATGATGCCATCTATTTTGTGAAGTGCACTAGTCCCTCATTAGGTCAAAACAGTTCGGATTTTGTTTCATCAGACCAGAGGACATTTCTCCAAAAAGTACGATCTTTGTCCCCATGTGCAGTTGCAAACCGTAGTCTGGCTTTTATTTATGGCGGTTTTGGAGCAGTGGGTTCTTCTTTGCTGACCTGCCTTTCAGGTTATGTCGATATAGGACTTGTTTTACTGTGGATATAGATACTTTTGTACCTGTTTCCTCCAGCATCTTCACAAGGTCCTTTGCTGTTGTTCTGGGATTGATTTGCACTTTTCACACCAAAGTACGTCCATCTCTAGGAGACAGAACGTGTCTCCTTCCTGAGCGGTATGACGGCTGCGTGGTCCCATGGTGTTTATACTTGCATACTATTGTTTGTACAGATGAATGTGGTACCTTCAGGCGTTTGGAAATTGGTCCCAAGGATGAACCAGACTTGTGGAGGTCTACAATGTTTTTTCTGAGGTCTTGGCTGATTTCTTTTGATTTTCCCATGATGTCAAGCAAAGAGGCACTGAGTTTGAAGGTAGGCCTTGAAATGCATCCACAGGTACACCTCCAATTGACTCAAATTATGTCAATTAGCCTATCAGAAGCTTCTAAAGCCATGACATCATTTTCTGGAATTTTCCAAGCTGTTTAATGGCACAGTCAACTTAGTGGATGTAAACTTCTGACCCACTGGAATTGTGATACACTGAATTATAAGTGAAATAATCTGTCTGTAAACAATTGTTGGAAGAATCACTTGTGTCATGCACAAAGTAGATGTCCTAACGACTTGCCAAAACTATAGTTTGTTAACAAGAAATTTGTGGAGTGGTTGAAAAACGAGTTTTAATGACTCCAACCTAAGTGTATGTAAATTTCCGACTTCAACTTTATATGTAAATATGTACCTCAAATACCTCGTACCCCTGCACATTGACTCAGTACTGGTACCCCGTGTATATAAGTTATGGTTCCTCATTGTGTATTTATTATTATGTGTTTTACTTTTCTATTATTTTATCTATTTTCTTACTCTCTGCATTGTTGGGAGGGGCCCGCAAGTAAGCATTTCACTGTTAGTCTACACCTGCTGTTTACGAAGCATGTGACAAATACTATTTGATTTGTAATGACACAACACACTACTAGTAGGTGAGGAGAATATGAAAGTGTTTCTGTGACATTCACAAGTAATATCATCAATCTTACCTAGAGGTCAGTTGTGCTAGTATTTCAGTTCTGGGAGTTTTGTGGCATCTCTATGCTGTACACTCAATACAACAGAAAATAGTTATTGACTGAACTGTGTTCAGATTGGTTGTTAATTGGAAGTCAACCAGCACTGGCGGTATTATCTCCTGTCTCCTGCAGAATGGAAGGAGTGCCGGTGTTGTGCCGAAAAGCTCCCCCCTGCCAGAATCCCCCCCCCCCCCCCACATGAACGCACACGCACTCAATTCTTCATTGCTACAACTTGCTTGCTAACTGAGATTTCTGATCACGTTAGGCTGCATTTCATTTGATTTTTTCATTTGATTTTTTATGTCGGTTTGATCGCGGGGAGGAACTAGTAATGTCTGCAGTTTTCGGTTTGGATATTTGTTTGAAGTGTATTAGTCTATAAATAAATCTCTTTTCCAAAATGCATCATCTCTCCCATGTCTTATTCGACTAGTAGTTGTTCTGAAATGTTTATTGCTTGCCTACATTTTACTCCCTCTATGTTTATACACATACATTCATTATTCATTTTGGATGCCTATCCTGATGTGAAGTTTGTTCTATAGAAAGTATTTGACTCTAGCCACAAAATTAAGAAAATTAGAACGGGGAGGATTTTGGGAAGGCTATTTTCTTGCCTGCTGAAACCCCCCCCCCCTCTAATTTCCTTAATTTTGTGGCTAGAGTCAAATACTTTCTATAGAACAAACTTCACATCAGGATAGGAAACCGAAAATAATAATGAATGTATGTGTATAAACATAGAGGGAGTAAAATGTAGGCAAGCAATAAACATTTCAGAACAACTACTAGTCGAATAAGACATGGGAGAGATGATGCATTTTGGAAAAGAGATTTATTTATAGACTAATACACTTCAAACAAATATCCAAACCGAAAACTGCAGACATTACTAGTGTCTCCCCGCGATCAAACCGACATAAAAATGAAAATGAAACGCAGCCTAAAGTGAGCAGAAATCTCAACGAGCAAGCAAGTCGCAGGAATGAAGAATTGAGTGCGTGCGCGTTCACGCGAAGAATTCGGTCAGGGGGGAGCTTTTCGGCACAAGACCAACACCCAAAATGAGAACCGCTAACTATTTCAGTCCAAGTCAAGCATTGATCAATACGCTTTGAGTTGGCCTTGGAAGCTGAACGGACACTATTTATTGCCGTGGGAATAGAGGAGGACTTGGCCAACAGTTGTTCTCACAGCCTTGTGGCTTGCGTGATGGTGTGACTTGCGGCAGGAGACGCAATATGTTTTCCAAATAGTTTTTTTTATCCACTTGGTCAAACCAAGGTTACATTTCACAATATCTCCTTTGTACTAGAACTATATCAAATCAAATTGTATAGGTCACATACACATATTAGGCAGATGTTATTGCAGGTGTAGCGAAATGCTTGTAGGATCAGACGAATGCCTAAAAAAATACTTTCTTACATCTGAATGACTGCGTCTTTGTCTCTACGTGGATTCAACTGGTTGTACCTGCTATTTTAACCTCTTTTATACCTTTAGTCATTTAAAGGTACAAAAATACAAGTATTAGAAAATATCTTTCTTAAACATAGCGGAACCCTTAGTCACAGTGTTTTGACTTGCCAGTTAAATTAATGACAGACAGCCACTTGTGTGGCTAACGTGCTAACGACATGCTACATCATTTTCCACACTCGTCAGTCAGGTTTTCTATGTCACTCTCTGGGAGGGCTGCTTGTAGTATTGGTAGCTTAGCAGAATCAATTCACTTTTAGTAATACTATAAGATTTTAGACAGCATCCTTACATAACTTAAAAATCACAGGAGGTTGGTGGCACCTTAATTGGGGAGGATAGGCTTGTGGTAATGACTGGATCAGAATCAGTGGAATGGTCTTAAATACATCAAACACATGGTTTCCTTGTGTTTGATGTCATTCCATTTACTCCGTTCCAGACATTATTATGAGCCGTCCTCCCCTCAGCAGCCTCCTGTGTTGAAAATAGGACTATTGTTTAGTTTTAAACATGTAAAATGACATAAGAAATGTTGGGTAATTACAAATTATGATTTTAATAATTGAATCAGGGGTGTCATATATGCTTAGTTATGATTAAAGATGAATTGTTGATAATGATAGGTTGAGGGCAGAGTCATGAACACAACAGACCCCTGCAGAAGCTTCTCACAACTGTACACCAGGTATTACATAGAGACAGACAATTACATTTGGATCTTTAATTAGCAAGTGAGCACAAATGACAGCAATCAAGCCCCAAAGGTTAAAAACCGTCCACAAATGTAACATTATGTTGACAAGAACATGCACTAAGTAAATAGTGCATATGAGGCTGTCTGTCCTATGAACCAATTACCTGACAATAACCTAATTTCACTCAAATCAAACATGACCTAATATTTGGCTTCCTTATTAAACAACAATACTGCCTTATCTTTGTAGAACTCACTTAATTCTAGGGAAGCTGTCTCCGCACTGATTTTACAACGCTTCATTCCAGACCGTGTACTGTAGAGTCATAGTGTAAACAGTGTAAATAGCGCCATCTACTGGGTAACAATAACAACGCTGGTACATCTATTAATTGTGAGCAGTTTGCCATGGTTGAAACCCAGATTAGACAGTATTGTCCTTCCGTCAATAAATACATTAGGAAATTAATATAGGCCATAAAAAAGTATTGTTTTATTTTGTCTTTCAAAATACGTTCAAACATAGACATAAACCACAATTGTGCATTAACCAAAGACAGAACTGCATAAAAGCAACAACCGAAATATCATAATTATAAACAATAATCAGCAAATAGAAACAGTTGTCATTACAGTAGTTATCATTTAAATAAACCATGTTGTTATTTTACATAGATTATTTAATGTAAGGCTTATGGAAACATTCAATAAAGATGGAATAGGTACATTGATAAATGTATCAGACTATGCTAGGGTTCACAGCAATAGCAGTCTCCACCACAGGGTCTCGTCCTCACATGGTGAAAGAAGATGCGTTGTCTGTAGAGGATCCATCCATAGACTTGCGGACAGTGGAGACATACATCTCTGACGTGACCCTGGAGAAGCGTCGGGGGTTCATGACCCTCTTCCCAATGCACCACACATCCTCCACAATCTTCCTGAAGTGGTTCCTGAACTTCACCCCGATGAAGGCGTATAGGACCGGGTTGAGGCAGCAGTGCAGGTAGGCCACTGTTTCCGTCACTGTCTTGGCCACTTCGGTGGCATCCACCTGACTGCAGGGCAGGATCTTGAACTTGTTGATCGTGTCGTAGAGCAGCGCAGCGTTGTAGGGCAGATGACAGATGATGAACACGACCACCACAGCCAGCACCACGCGCACCGCCTTGTGCCTCTGGAAGTTCTTGGCACGCAGCAGCGTGACAATGATGTTGGCGTAGCAGAAGCCCATGACCAACAGGGGCAGGAAGAAGCCCACCGCCATCTGGGTGCTCGGGACCAGGATCTTCATCTGACGGGCCGTGGCGTTGTCTGGGAACCTGAAGTCGCAGACTACATAGTTCTCCTCCTCTAAGAATATGGTGTTCTCCAGATCAAACGGTGTTGTAGCATTGTTGTAATCATAGTTGTCATAATCATTTCCAAAGGTGCTGTGTGCAGGCACATAACGTTCGTAGTAGACAAAGGTAGGGACAGAGAGGAGCAGGGCCAGGTTCCAGACTGCAGCGCAGATGATGCGGCTGTAGATCAGGGAGCGGAGCCGGAAGGAGCGCCGGGCCTGGACGATAGCAATGTAGCGGTCGGTGCTAATACAAGCTAACAGCAGCATGCCACTGTACAGGTTGACGCTGTAGGCCCCACGGAGAACCTTACAGGCCACCGTTCCCATGGCCCAGTCACTCTGCTCATTGTAGATGATCAGGGGTAGAGCCACCACAAACAGCATGTCTGCTATGGCCACGTTCAGAAGGTAGACGTCCGTCATGGACTTGGCCTTCTTGTAGAAGGCATAGGTGACGATCACCAGGATGTTGCCCAATAATCCCAGGATACAGATGACAGAGTGGATGTAGAGTCGCACCACTCTCTCCACACTGTTGTTGTCTTCCATATTACATGGCTCCACCAAATCATAGTCATACGCCACTGAATTGTTAACTGTTTCCTCGCCATTATCCGTATGGTTCATTTTCTCCTATAGATAAATAGAGAGAGCACTCAGAGAAGAACAGGTCTTTTATTTAACACACTTGGAATTTATTTCAACATACAGTATGTACTCATGGCATCTCCCCCCCAAAAGCATTTCTGTTTTATTGAAATGTATCCTATCACTATCAACTACTCTATACGTATATTATTTTAACTACAAAGCACAATTCTGATTGTAGTTAATTAACATCCTTACAAAAGTGTGACTGAAGTAATCTGGAGTCGAATAGGGTTGGCAACGTGGTGCAATTCAGAGAAAGGAAATTTGCAGAGAACCAGGTCACATAACCCCAATACTGCTTGAGTGACCCAAATTATTTAAATGCATGAGTGTGGTTAAGTATCTAAAGTGAACAACTGAGGCTGGCTTTCAATGACGCACAGTACTTCATGTCAGTATTGCGACGTTTAGGGGAAATGCCCTAAACATTTGTACATTTGTAATTTTAAAATATCTGTGTTTTGAATATAAAAATGTCTCAGTGTTATTGACAAAGACATTAAATTGTTGTTCTGCTTCTGGTTGTTGTTCCTATTATTCACTTCTGCATGGTGGCTGTTCCCAAAGCATAAAGACTGCAGGAGTGGCAAAACAACCACAGCAAGGCAACAATGGTTTGATTTACAATCTCGCCTGACTTCCCTGATCAAATGTCAACTGAAGCACATGATCAGCTAAGTGGATATTGGAGAAATTAATGTATGTACAAGGAGCATTGTGAGTTCATATGAAGCTAATTGGATATCTAGAAATGATATCAGATGTATGCATGGCACATTATCTTATGTATACCTTCATCCATGTTAGATTACTCATACATACTGTATTTCCCCCTTCATTCTTATATAACATCCCGCACCACCTGACAGATGAAGTGAAGACATAAAGTACATCCACATACCTTAATGTTTTCTATACATCCCTCTGAGGTTTAGGTACAAAGGTACATCCACTGGCTTTATTTACTTTTTCTCTTCTGACCTATTAGTGATGGTGACTTAACTACAACCATTTCAGTTCTTTCATGTTAGCTGTGAAGGATCAATCTGGGCCAGACAGCCTAGTCAAAGGCTTTTGCATAGGCTATGTTGTAGAATATGTTTTGTGGGACATTGCTTATTCTCTGCGGTGAGGTGCCCCTTTCCTAGCTGCAGAGTGTATGCATACATTTCAGCAAGATCCTGAGATTTCGGGGGATTTATTCCCAGGTTATGTGAGTTCAGACCGTGTAATAAACCTAAACAAAAAAAAAAGCAGTCTCACGTAGCATGGACCTATTGCACACAAGTAACTGTTTTCAGTGGTGTAAAGTACTTAAGTAAAAATACTTTTCTCAAATAGATTTTTTGAGTATTTGTACTTTAGTGAGTCTGCCAGATCAGAGGCAGTAGTAAAGACAAATGCTTTATTTGTAAATTATGTCTGTTGAGTGTTGGTGTGCTCTTGGCTATCCATAAATAAAAAAAACAAGAAAATTGTGCCGTCTGGTTGGTTTAATATAAGGAATAAAAAATGATTTATACTTTTACTTTTGATACTGGTATTTTGTTTTGGTATTTTACTGGGTGACTTTCACTTTTAATTGAGTAATTTTCCATTGAGTAATTTTCTATTACTTTTTCCAAGGGTGACAGACTGTTATGATAGAAAAAGTATTTTTGTGAAATGAATGAATGGTAATTAAAATTGTATAACGTGCATCAATGCAGGCAATTACATTTCAGACAATAGTCAAAAAGTAGAATTTGAAATGAGTTGCAAACAACTGTGTCAATTTCAGGAATGACATGTTTAAAAATCAACAGATTTTATTACAATAGACACAATGTAATCTAAAGTAAAATCTAGTTGAATGTCATGTTTCCAAATAAAGATTTAATGCATGTTGAACATATTTAACCCAGCAGTTTCCCTTAGATTAAGAACAGTAAATTATATATTTTATTAAACATGGTAAGATTGCTTAAGTCACATATTGTTCCATGTATTGTGTAAGAGAGGACTTACCAGAATAACGGGGTAATCAAGTTCCACAAGACTCTTGAGACTATTCTAAGCCAAGTTTGAAAGGAAGCTGTGAACCTCAGAATTTCTCAATTAGAGAAAACAGGAAGAAGTAAAGTTTTTCTCCGTTTGATCAACCTAGACTGTCAGCTGTGGGAACAAGCAGTGTCGCAGCATGCACTGACGTTCTGAAATAAAAACCTGTTGGCTGACACCTGCAGATCTCAAGATCTGAGCAGAAGAACAAGAAACATGCTCATTACACCTTAACTCTTTATTCACCTTTGAAACGTATTGACTGTGAATGATCGCTCACTTCTATTCATTCAACTATTTTGCATATTAGGTACACTGGGAACAGTGTGCATTATTTTACAGACATGCATTACGTGGGGGACAAAGTTTCAAAGGTCAAAGTACTTGATATTTAGCAAAGCAGTGTCGCTGTTTAGTACCATCATGTGAATAAAGCATACATACATTTTACAGTGCCTTTGGAAAGTATTCATACCCCTTGACTTATTCCACATTGTTGTTACAGTCCAAATTAAAATTGTATTGAATTTTTTTTTTCTCTCACCCATCTACACACAATACCTCATAATGACAAAGTGAAAACATGTTTTTAGAAATGTTTGCTATTTTATTGAAAATAAATACAGAAATACCTAATTTACTTAAGTATTCACACCCGAGTCAATACGTTGTCGAAGCACCTTAGGCAGTGATTACAGCTGTGTCTTTCTGGAGAAGTCTAAGAGCTTTCCACACGTGGATTGCACAACATTTGCCCATTATTCTTTTCAAAATTCTGTCAAATTATACTGACCGAAAATGTAAACACATACTGAAACAATTTCAAAGATTTTACTGAGTTACAGTTCATATAAGGAAATCAGTCAATTTAAATACATGCGTTAGGCTCTAATCTATGGACTTCACATGACTGGGTATACAAATAGGCATCTTTTGGTCACAGGCATGAATCAGAGCACGTCAGTATCTTGTGTGACCGTCATTTGCCTCATGTAGTTTGACACTTAACAGAGTTGATCAGGCTGTTGATTGTGGAATGCTGTCCCACTCCTCAATGGCTGTGCAAAGTTGCTGGATATTGTTGGGAACTGGAACACGCTGTCGTATGGGTCGATACAGAGCATCCCACACATGAACAGTGGGTGACGTGTGGTGAATATGCAGGCCATGGAAGAACTGGGATATTTTCAGCTTCCAGGAAGTGTGTACAGACCCTTGCAACATGGGGCAGTGCATTATCATGCTGAAACATGAGGTGGTGGCGACAATGGGCCTCAGAATCTCATCACTGATCTTTGTGCATTCAAATTGCCATGGATAAAAGGCAATTCTGTTCGTTGTCTGTAGCTTATGCCTGCCCATACCATAAGCCCACCGCGGGGCACTTTGTTCACAATGTTGACATCAGCAAACCTGCTCGCCCACATGACGCCATACACGTGGTCTGCTGCTGTGAGGCCGGTTGGATGTACTGCCAAATTCTCTAAAATGACGGAGGCGGCTTATGGTAGAGAAGTAAACATTCAATTCTCTGGCAACAGCTCTGGTGGACATTCCTGCAGTCAGCATGCCAATTGCAAGCTCCCTCAAAACTTCAGACATCTGCAGCATTGTGTTATGTGGCAAAACGGCACATTTTAAAGTGGCTTTTTGTCCCCAGCACAAGGTGCACCTGTGTAATGTTCATGCTGTTGTATTAGCTTCTTGATATGCTACACCAGTCAGGTGGATGGATCATTTTGGCAAAGGAGAAATGCTCACCAACATGGATGTTAACAAATTTGTGCACAAAAGTTGAGAAATGTTCTTTATTTCAGCTCATAAAACATGGGACCAACACTTTACATGTTACCTAATAAGTTTCAGACGGTTCTTGGAGCTCCCGCATACGTATTGTAATTTACAACCCTGTGGCACCAAGACAAAAATAGATACAATTTCATTACACAAGGACCCCTTGTGCTGGGGACAATAAAAGGCCACTAAAATGTGCAGTTGTCACACAACACCACTGTTCTCAAGTTGAGGGAGCATGCACTTGGCATGCTGACTGCAGGAATACCCACCAGAGCTGTTGCTAGAGAATTTGAATGTTTTAGAGAATTTGGCAGTATGTCCAACTGGCCTCACAACAACAGAACACGTGTATGGCGTTGTGTGGGCGAGGGGTTTGCTGATGTCAACGTTGTGAACAGAGCGCCCAATGGTGGCGGTGGGGTTATGGTATGGGCAGGCAGGCATAAGCTACAAACACAATTGCATTTTATTGATGGCAATTTGAATGTACAGAAATATCGTGAGGTGATCCTGAGGCCCATTGTGAGACCCATTTTCTTTTTATAAGGTATCTGTCACCAACAGATAAATATCTGTATTCCCAGTCAGGTGAAAATCCATAGATTAGGGCCTAATGATTTTATTTCAATTGACCGATATCCTCATATGAACTGTAACTCTGTAAAATCTTTTAAATTGTTGCATGTTGTGTTTATATTGTTGTTCAGAATAGAAACACGCCATGGCATAGCACTAGTGCAAACTATGAATGCACAGTGGTAGTATATGCAGAAACTACAGGCTACACAATAACCATCTCTAAACTAACATATTATGAATAAATACTCATGCAATTAAGGCAATGCTGGCACAGACAATATAAAGTTGAAGTCGGAAGTTTACATACACTTAAGTTGGAGTCATTAAACCTCGTTTTTCAACCACTCCACAAATTTCTTGTAAACAAACTATAGTTTTGGCAAGTCGGTTAGGACATCCACTTTGTGCATAACACAAGTAATTTTTCCAACAATTGTTTACAGACAGATTATTTCATTTATAATTCACTGTATCACAATTCCAGTGTGTCAGAAGTTTACATACACTAAGTTGACTGTGCCATTAAACAGCTTGGAAAATTCCAGAAAATGATGTCATGGCTTTAGAAGCTTCTGATAGGCTAATTGACATAATTTGTGTCAATTGGAGGTGTACCTGTGGATGTATTTCAAGGCCTACCTTCAAACTCAGTGCCTCTTTGCTTGACATCATGGGAAAATCAAAAGAAAAAAAATTGTAGACCCCCAAAAGTCTGGTTCATCCTTGGGACCAATTTCCAAATGCCTGAAGGTACCACATTCATCTGTACAAACAATAGTATGCAAGTATAAACACCATGTGACCACGCAACCGTCATACCGCTCAGGAAGGAGACACATTCTGTCTCCTAGAGATGGACGTACTTTGGTGTGAAAAGTGCAAAACAATCCCAGAACAGCAGCAAAGGACCTTGTGAAGATGCTGGAGGAAACAGGTACAAAAATATCTATATCCACAGTAAAACAAGTCCTATATTGACATAACCTGAAAGGCAGGTCAGCAAAGAAGAACCCACTGCTCCAAAACCACCATACAAAAAAGCCAGACTACGGTTTGCAACTGCACATGGGGACAAAGATCGTACTTTTTGGAGAAAGGTCCTCTGGTCTGATGAAACAAAAATAGAACTGTTTGGCCATAATGCCCATCGTTATGTTTGGAGGAAAAAGGGGGATGCTTGCAAGCCGAAGAACACCATCCCAACCGTGAAGCAAGGGGGTGGCAGCATCATGTGAGGGTGCTTTGCTGCAGGAGGGACTGGTGCACTTCACAAAATAGATGACATCATGAGGGAGGAAAATGTGGATATATTGAAACAACATCTCAAGACGTCAGTCAGGAAGTTAAAGCTTGGTTGCAAATGGGTCTTCCAAATGGACAATGACCCCAAGCATACTTCCAAAGTTGTGGCAAAATGGCTTAAGGACAACAAAGTCAAGGTATTGGAGTGGCCATCACAAAGCCCTGACCTCAATCCTATAGCAAATTTGTGGGCAGAACTGAAAAAGCGTGGGCGAGCAAGGAGGCCTAAACCTGACTCAGTGTCAGGAGGAACGGGCCAAAATTCACCCAACTTATTGTGGGAAGCTTGCGGAAGGTTACCCGAAACATTTGACCCAAGTTAAACAATTTAAAGGCAATGCTACCAAATACTAAGAGTGTATGTAAACTTCTGACCCACTGGGAATGTGATGAAAGAAATAAAAGCTGAAAAAAAATATTCTCTCTACTATTACTCTGACATTTCACATTCTTAAAATAAAGTGGTAATTCTAACTGACCTAAGACAGGGAATTTTTACTAGGATTAAATGAATGTCAGGAATTGTGAAAAACTGAGTTTAAATGAATTTGGCTAAGGTGTATGTAAACTTCTGACTTTAACTGTAAATACCATGGATGTCATATCTGAAATATACACAAACATTAGCTTCATGTTAAACAGTACTGTATGTGCAGTTAAAATGTAAGAAAGTAACAATAAGTGAGTCAGAATTGCTAACAGCATAAAACCCACAAGAGTAAACCCACAACTCACTTTATGGATGCACACACAATCGTCTGGTAAAAACACTGAACTTGATCAGCAGCCAAACTTGCGTCTTCATCTGCCGACAACGACAGCCACAGACCTGGGATGGGTCAGTCTAAATATGCATTCGGGCCTTGGAATCAAGGAGGCTGTTGATAGACAGCTGAGAAAGGGAGAACTCACCCTAATGGGACTGTGGGGAAAGTCACGTGCACTGGCATGGCCATTTTTCTCCTACTGCCATTACATTCTTAACTGTTTTAAAAAGTCATGGTGAAATCCCTGAGTATTTTCCTTCCTCTCTGGCAACCGAGTTAGGAAGGATGCCTGTATCTTTGTACTGACAGGACATATTGATACACCATCCAAAGTGTAATTATTAACTTCACCATGCTCAAAGGGATATTCAATGTCTGCCTTTAAAAATAAAATAAAAAATGAGGCGCCCTTCTTTGCGAGAAAAACCACCCTGGTCTTTGTGGTTGAAACTGTCTGCCAACGTATGTTAGTGCCACAGCATAAATTACAGTAAAGTCCCACATTGTGGTTTCAGATTGACAGAATACATGTCATTCATGAGATCCTTGACATTCATCTGTATACATGATGTTATAAAGGAGCACAATAGAAACAGTCTTCAAGAACAATCTGGGTAAGTGGTAATTTTATTAGGTCTGTGTACACAAACTATGTACACACCAGAGGAGGCTGGTGGGAGGAGCTATAGGAGGATGGGCTCATTGTAATGGCTGGGATGGAATTAATGAAATATATAGAAACAGATGAAACCATGTTTAACTCCTTTCCAAAGATTCCATTGCAACCATTACAATGAGCCCATCCTCACATAGCTCCTCCCACCAGCCTCATCTGGTACACACAACATAAATAATAGTTAACATAGTAGAAATGGCCTGTGTGGTGTAAGGCTGATGGACTGTCATGCCACCTCCTCCATCTAGTCAGCTCCTTGAGTCTGGCTGAGCTGAGATACACTGAGGTCCTGAGTGATCTCATCAAACTGATGGGGGGAAGGATAGGATGGGGGAGAGGAGAAAATAAAGGGTGAGAATGTGTGAGAGACAGGGTAATATACCAATACCACCAAAGACACCCTACTTCCTTATTTACCCAAACATATCATCAGGGCATGATGATAGGGAACAGGCCATATTTAGCTAATCTAATGTAAACTATACACTAGTCAAAAATTCACAGCTACTCATTCAAGGGTTTTTCTTTATTCTTACTATTTTCTACATTGTAGAATAATAGTGAAGACATCAAAACTAAATAACGCATAAAATCATGTAGTAAGCAAAAACAGGTTAAACAAATTACCATATAGTAGTCACCCTTTGCCTTGACAGGTTTGCACACTCTTGGAATTCTCTCAACCAGTTTCATGAGGAATGCTATTCCAACCATCTTGAAGGAGTTCCCACATATGCTGAGCACTTGTTCGCTGCTTTTCCTTTACTCTGCGGTCCAACTCATCCCAAACCATCTCAATTGGGTCAAGGTCGGGTGATTGTGGAGGTCAGGTCATCTGATGCAGCACTCCATCACTCTCCTTCTTGGTCAAATAGCCCTTACACAGCCTGGAGGTGTGTTGGGTAATTGTCCTGTTGAAAAACAAACGATAGTCCCACTAAACCCAAACCAGATGGGATGGCATATCGCTGCAGATTGCTGTGGGAGCAATGCTGGTTAAGTGTGCCTTGAATTCTAAATAAATCAGACAGTGTCACCAGGAAAGCACCCCCACACCATCACACCTCCTCCATGCTTCAAGGTGGGAACCACACATGCAGAGATCCGCCCACCTACTCTGCATCTCACAAAGACACGGTGGTTGGAACCAAAAATCTCAAATTTTGATTCATCAGACCAAAGGAGAGAGTTCAACCAGTCTAATGTCCATTGCTCGTGTTTCTTGGCCCAAGCAAGTCTCTTCTCTTATTGGTGTCCTTTAGTAGTGGTTTCTTTGCAGCAATTCGACCATGAAGGCCTGATTCACGCAGTCTCCTCTAAACAGTTGATGTTGAGATGGGTCTATAACTTGAACTCTGAAGGATTTATTTGGGCTGCAATTTCTGAGGCTGGTAACTCCAACTTATCCTCTGCAGCAGAGGTAACTTCCTGTGGCGGTCCTCATGAGAGCCAATTTCATCATAGTGCTTGATGGTTCTTGCAACTGCACTTGAAGAAACTTTCAAATTTCTTGAAATTTTCTCGATTGACTGACCATGTCTTAAAGTAATGATGAACTGTCTTTTCTGCTTGTTTATTTGAGCTGTTCTTGCCCTAATATGGACTTGGTCTTTTACCAAATTGGGCTATCTTCTGTATACCACCCCTACCTTGTCACAACACAACGGATTGGCTCAAACACATTAAGATGGAAAGAAATTCCAAATTAACTTAACAAGTTACATCTGTTAATTCAAATGCATTCCAAGTGACTACCTCATGAAGCTGGTTGAGAGAATGGGAAGTGCGCAAAACTGTCATCAAGGCAAACGGTGGCTACTTTGAGTAATCTCAAATAAAGAATATATTTTGATTTGCGTAACACTTTTTTGGTTACTACATGATTCCATATGTGTTATTTCATTGTTTTGATGTCTTCGCTATTAATCTACAATGTAGAAAATAGTCAAAATAAAGAAAAACCCTTGAATGAGTAGATGTCCGAACTATTGACTGATACTTTGCAATGAGACTCGAAATTGAGCTCAGGTGCATCCTGTTTCCATTGATCATCCTTGAGAAGTTTCTACAATGTGATGAGAGTCCACCTGTGGTAAATTCAATTGATTGGACATGATTTGGAAAGGTCCCACAGTTGACAGTGCATGTCAGAGCAAAAACCAAGCCATGAGGTTGAAGGAATTGTCCATAGAGCGCCAAGACAGGATTGTGTCGAGGCACAGATCTGGGGAAGGGTACCAAAACATTTATGCAGCATTGAAGGTCCACAACAACACAGTGGCCTCCATAATTCTTAAATGGAAGAAGTTTGGAACCACTAGGACTCTACCTAGAGCTGGCCGCCTGGCCAAACAGAGCAATCAGGGGAGAAGTGCCTTGGTCAGGGAGGTGACCAAGAACCCGATGTTCACTCTGACAAAGCTCCAGAGTTTCTCTGTGGAGATGGGAGAACCTTCCAGAAGGACAACCATCTCTGCAGCACTCTACCAATCAGGCCTTTATGGTAGAGTGGCCAGACGGAAGCCACTCCTCAGTAAAAGGCACATGACAGCCCGCTTGAAGTTTGCCAAACGGCACCTAAAGGACTCTCAGACCACGAGAAACAAGATTCTGTGGTCTGATGAAACCAAGGTTGAACTCTTCGGCCTGAATGCCAAGCGTCACATCTAGATGAAACCTGGCACCATCCTTATGGTGAAGCATGGTGGTGGCGGCATCATGCTGAAGAGATTTTTTTCAGGGACTGGGAGGGAAAGATGAACGGAGCAAAGTACAGAGAGATCCTTGATGAAAACCTGCTTCAGAGCGCTCAGGACCTCAAACCCTAAGCATACAGCCAAGACAACACAGGAATGGCTTCGGGACAAGTCTCTGAATGTGCTTGAGTGGCCCAGCCAGAGCCCAGACTTGAACCTGATCGAACATCTCTGGAGTGACCTGAAAATAGCTCCCCATCCAACCTGACAGAGCTTGAGAGGATATGCAGAGAAGAATGGGAGAAACTCCCCAAATACTGGTGTGCCAAGCTTGTAGCATCATACCCAAGAAGACTCAAGGCTGTAATCACTGCCAAAGGTGCTTCAACAAAGTACTGAATAAAGTGTCTGAATACTTATGTAAATGTGATTTCAGTTAACAATTTTTAATACATTTGTGAAAATGTAAAAAAACTTTTTGCTTCGTCATGGGGAAAAAAAAACGATTTAATCATTTTTAGAATAAGGCTATAATGTAACAAATTATGGAAAGTGAAGGGGTCTGAAAACGTTCAGCGTGCACACCCCTTCAAATTAGTGGATTCTGCTATTTCAGCCACACCTGTTGCTGACAGGTGTATAAAATTGAGCACACAGCCGTGCAATCTCCATAGACAAACATTGGCAGTAGAATGGCTTTTCTGAAGAGCTCAGTGACTTTCAACGGGGCACCATCATAGGATGCCACCTTTCCAACAAGTCAATTTGTCAAATGTCTTCCCTGCTAGAGCTTCCCCGGTCAACTGTTAGTGCTGTTATTGTGAAGTGGTAGGCCACACAAGCTCAAGAAACAGGACCGGCGAGTGCTGAAGCGTGTAAAAATTGTCTGTCCTCGTTGCAACACTCAATACAGAGTTCCAAACTGCCTGGAAGCAACATCAGCACAAGAACTGTTCATCGGGAGCTTAATGAAATGGGTTTCCATGGCCGAGCAGCCGCACACAAGCTTAAGATCACCATGTGCAATGCCAAGTGTCAGCTGGAGTGGTGTAAAGCTCATCACCATTGGACTCTGGAGCTGTGGAAAAGTGTTCTCTGGAGTGATGAATCCTGCTTCACCATCTGGCAGTCCGACAGACTAATCTAGGTTTGACAGATGCCAGGAGAACGCTACCTGCCCGAATGCATAGTGCCAACTGTAAAGTTTGATGGAGTAATAATGGTCTGGGGCTGTTTTTCATGGTTCAGGTTAGGGCCCTTGGTTGCAGTGAAGGGAAATCTTAATGCTTCTGTGCTTCCAACTTTGGGGAAGATCCTTTCCTGCCCCTGTGCACAAAGCGAGGTCCACACAGAAATGGTTTGTCGAGATCAGTGTCAAAGAACTTGACTGGCCTGCAGAGCCCTGACCTCAACCCCATCAAACACCTTTGGGATGAATTGGAATACCGACTGCGAGCCAGGCCTAATTGCCCAACATCAGTGCCCAACCTCACTAACGCTCGTGGCTGAATGGAAGTAAGTCCCCGCAGCAATGTTCCAACATCTAGTGGAAAGCCTTCCCAGAAGAGGAAGCTGCTATAGCAGCAAAGGGGGAACCAACTCTGTATTAATGCCCATGATTTTGGAATGAGGTATTGGATGAGCAGGTGTCCACATACTTTTGATCATGTAGTGTACTCAAAGAGAATACACTGTTGATTACATTTTGATTCATATACCCACACTATACTGGGATTGTTAATTCACCGATTGCTTACTCTGACATTTGCAAGTGGATGTCTTCAACCAGCTTTCCTTTTCTCTACATAAAACTAAACCTGAACAAAACAGCAGTAAATAACTTCCTGTTTCTGAGTCTAGACTACTAGAGGAGCCCACTGCTGCTCACTATCTGAACACAGATACGTAGGGTTGAATGCCTGTTATCCTTACGATCATACATACCTTATTGCTGTTGTCAGGTCCCTTGACGGAAACCTCCTCGATCTCTTCTCCAATGCTCACCTCACTCTTAGAGATATCTGATCGATGGCTGGTGGAGGTAAACCAGAAACACAGGAAACCCTTTAGATTGATATCTCTCATTGTACAGATAAGGTATACAAGTGAATGAGCACTGAACACCATCTAAAAATAGCTAGTAAGATCTAGTGAAGATACAGGACAATACCCTACCTTACCTGTTAAAGTCATCATCATAGTCAACGTCATCATCTGTTAAAACAGAGGTATTTTTTACGTATAAAAACAATACCAAGACAATATGAATGGCCGCTCGCATCAGTGGGTGCTCGGTCAGTGGGTGTGCTCGTCCCCAACTGAACCCGAGATGTCGGCAGGGCGAAGCCCCCACCCACAGTGTGAAACCAAACACGCATAAACACAAAATCCCCACCCTCACCCCTGATTGGAGGATCTCAAACATTTATACTGTGCATGCGTATGTATTTATTCCAACAGTCATTAATTCATACAGCCACAGTTCAACCCATCTTTCCCAGTAAATCATAATTCCTCCATTTTCACCTGCAATACATCCCTCCATTCTACCGTGGTGTCTCACTAGGGACTTGAACCTTCCCATCTGCAACAATTATGACCAAATTGCCCTAAAATAAAAAAAGAATCCCAACAGTAGAATGACATTTCCCCCAGCAATACAGTTTGCAGGTCCAATCGCGCCCTGATATTATGGCATAACAACCATTCCTGGACCTGACTCCAAAAACAAGCCAGTGATAGACAGTACTAAAAGAGATGCTCTATTGATTCTGGTTCAACGTGGCAAAATCTGCATCACTCTGACTGTTCACTTTTTGTAGCGAGAATTTGATAAAATAGCTTACACTGAAAAGAACGGATTGATGCGTCAATTATTGTTTTGTATATCAGTTCATAAACCACTGTCATTGTATTGGGACATCGAAAATTTGTTCCCAACCATCTTGAATTTTATGCGGCATAGTTGTCAAACCTCTTGACCATGAGTGAAACTGACACATTTTACGATTTCTATTGGTCATTTTAAGCCATTTACGATTTCTATTGGTCATTTTAAGCCATTTAACTGGTGGCAGACAAACAAGTTTATTATTTTTTCTCTGTAATGCCACTTCCATTTTTGTGGCAGAGCTGCAATAGGTTGGTGCTAATTTTGTATTGAGCATACTTCTCCACACACCCTGATTGATTGCTCGTGTGACAATTTTACCGTAGTTGTTTACAATGTCATTAATAAACATGATACCTTCCTTATACATTCTCTTCAAGAAAACTGGTTTATCCTCTATCAGTACATCAGAGTTGAGCCATATTATTTCCTGTAATATATATTAGGTATTACAGCAACCCACCAAAACAACATAGAAAATTAAGAAATAAACATGGAACTGGGTTAACATCATACCCTTGATGGGTTCTGACTTCTAAACTTGAACTATGAATATCCTTGTTCATGTTACTGAGGGAGAGAGGGGGATGCAGAATGTTTACATTCTGTCAGAACATGTTATTGTTAGACATCAGGTATCCTGTGGAAAGGAGAAGGGCCACAGTCTGGTTTCAGTTGTTGGGTTGTAATTTTAAATACGTGCTGCATCAGAAGCTAATGGTTATCTGTGAGAGGAAAGTATATGGTGGGGTCAATTAACCTCTTTGGGCTAGGGGGCAGTATTTTCACGTTCGGATGAAAAGCGTGCCCAGAGTAAACTGCCTGCTACTCAGGCCCAGAAGCTAGGATATGCATATTATTAGTATATTTGGATAGAAAACACTGACGTTTCTAAAACTGTTTGAATGATGTCTGTGAGTATAACAGAACTCATATGGCAGGCGAAAACCTGAGAAAAATCCAACCAGGAAGTGGGAAATCTGAGGTTTGTAGTTTTTCAAGTGATTGCCTATCCAACATAGTGTAAATGGGGTCATATTGCACTTCCTAAGGCTTCCACTAGATGTCAAGTCTTTAGAATGTTGTTTCAGTCTTCTATTATGGAAGGGGAGCGAATAAGAGCAATCACAGTAGGTGGCTCAGCAGAAAGCCTTTAGTTATTGATCGCGCGCAAGCTCCGTTCCCTTTCATTTCTAAAGACAAAGGAATTGTCCGGTTGGAATATTATTGAAGATTTATGATAAAAACATCCTAAAAATTGTTTCTACGAATTGTAATGGAACTTTTTTGACTTTGTCTGGACTTAGTGCCCACGCCTTGTGCATTTGGATTAGTGAAATAACTGTGCAAACAAAAATGGAGGTATTTCGACATAAAGATGAACTTTATCGAACAAAATCAACATTTATTGTGGAACTGGGATTCCTGGGAGTGCATTCCGATGAAGATCAAAGGTAAGTGAATATTTATAACGCTATTTCTGACTTCTGTTGACTCCACAACATGGCGGGTATCTGTATGGCTTGTTTTGGTGGCTGAGCGCTGTACTCAGATTATTGCAAGGTGTGCTTTCGCCGTGAAGCTTTTTTGAAATCTGACACAGCGGTTGCATTAAGGAGAAGTTTCTTTAATTCTATGCATAACACTTGTATATTTCAAAGTTTATGATAAGTATTTCTATAAAATTGATGTGGCTCTCTGCAAATTCGCCAGAGTTTTGGAGGCAAAACATTACTGAACATAACGCGCCAATGTAAACTGAGATTTTTGGATATAAATATAAACTTCATCGAACAAAACATACATGTATTGTGTAACATGAAGTCCTATGAGTGCCATCTGATGAAGATCAAAGGTTAGTGATTAATTTTCTCTTTTTCTGCTTTTTGTGACACCTCTCTTTGGCTGGAAAATGGCTGTGTTTTTTTGTGACTAGGCGCTGACCTAACATAATCAATTGTGTGCTTTCGCCGTAAAGCCTTTTTGAAATCTGACATGATGGCTAGATTAACAAGAAGTTAAGCTTTAATTTGGTGTATTGCACTTGTGAATGTATGAAAGTTAAATATTTCAAATATTCTTTTTTTTTTTTTCGCGCTCTGCCATTTCACCGGATATTGTCGAGGGGTTCCGCTAGCCGTAACAGGTTGGATATGAGCCAGGGGCTTGGAATGTTACTGAGTACAGGAAAGGCAATCACATGGTTGTGGTCAATGATAAGGGTGGAGAGCTGTGGATTAGTGAGGAATGGGAGGCAGAGGTCAGATCAGGTACATTAACCTGTTAGGGCTAGGGGGCAGTATTGACACGGCCGGATAAAAGACGTACCCGATTTAATCTGGTTACTACTCCTGCCCAGTAACTAGAATATGCATATAATTATTGGCGTTGGATAGAAAACACCCTAAAGTTTCTAAAACTGTTTGAATGGTGTCTGTGAGTATAACAGAACTCATATGGCAGGCCAAAACCTGAGAAGATTCCATGCAGGAAGTGGCCTGTCTGACAAGTTGTGTTTCATCTTGGCTCTTTTTATTGAAGACTGAGGATTTTGCTATAACGTGACACTTCCTACGGCTCCCATAGGCTCTCAGAGCCCGGGAAAAAGCTGAACGATATCGAGGCAGCCTCTGGCTGAAACACTTTATCGTGTTTGGCAAGTGGCCGATCAGAGTATTATGGGCTTAGGCGCGTGCCCGAGTCGACCCCATGCTTTATTTTCTTTCGTCTGTTTACCTAAACGCAGATTCCCCGTTGGAATATTATCGCTTTTCTATGACAAAAATTGCATAAAAATTGATTTTAAACAGCGGTTGACATGCTTCGAAGTACGGTAATGGAATATTTAGAATTTTCTTGTCACGAATTGCGCCATGCTCGTCACCCTTATTTACCCTTTCGGATAGTGTCTTGAACGCACGAACAAAACGCCGCTATTTGGATATAACTATGGATTATTTTGAACCAAACCAACATTTGTTATTGAAGTAGAAGTCCTGGGAGTGCATTCTGACGAAGACAGCAAAGGTAATAACATTTTTCTTATAGTAAATCTGACTTTGGTAAGTGCTAAACTTGCTGGGTGTCTAAATAGCTAGCCCTGTGATGCCGGGCTATCTACTGAGAATATTGCAAAATGTGCTTTCACCGAAAAGCTATTTTAAAATTGGACATATCGAGTGCATAGAGGAGTTCTGTATCTATAATTCTTAAAATAATTGTTATGCTTTTTGTGAACGTTTATCGTGAGTAATTTAGTAAATTCACCGGCAGTGTTCGGTGGGAATGCTAGTCACATGCTAATGTAAAAAGCTGGTTTTTGATATAAATATGAACTTGATTGAACAAAACATGCATGTATTGTATAACATAATGTCCTAGGGTTGTCATCTGATGAAGATCATCAAAGGTTAGTGCTACATTTAGCTGTGGTTTGGGTTTATGTGACATTATATGCTAGCTTGAAAAATGGGTGTCTGATTATTTCTGGCTGGGTACTCTGCTGACATAATCTAATGTTTTGCTTTTGTTGTAAAGCCTTTTTGAAATCGGACAGTGTGGTTAGATTAACGAGAGTCTTGTCTTTAAAATGGTGTAAAATAGTCATATGTTTGAAAAATTGACGTTTTTTGCATTTTTGAGGAACTTGAATAACGCGCCACGGGATTACACTGGCTGTTGAGTAGGTGGGACGCCAAACTTCCTGCCTAGCAATAAAGATGTGATGTTCAGAGAAAAGGAGGAGACTCTGCCTGAAGTGGGGTATAAATACTTGTGCTGGGGAGGAACATGTATTTGTCTGTTCAGCTGTCTGACCCATTGGGTGAATAAACTTGGTTTGAGATTTTCCTAATTGTCTGCTAATTTTTAAACTCTGTTTATTTAGAACCTAAGACCCTGCACGGAAGAGCCAGTTTTATCGTCCATCATTTTAAAGCCTTTCAATCCTTTGTCTTTGGAGTGTGAAGTACCTGAAAGAATTCAAGCATTACTTCACAAGAAAAAACCCTAACAAACCTATTCACATCAATCAAGTGTAATAGTGAGAGAGAGAGAGAGCGAGAGAGCGCGCGAGAGAGAGAGCGAGAGAGCGCGCGAGAGAGAGAGCGAGAGAGCGCGCGAGAGAGAGAGAGCGAGAGAGCGCGCGAGAGAGAGAGAGAGCGAGAGAGAGCGCGCGAGCGAGAGAGAGCGCGCGCGCGCGGAGAGAGAGAGAGAGCGCGAGAGAGAGAGAGAGCGAGAGAGAGCGCGAGAGAGAGAGAGAGCGAGAGAGAGCGCGCGAGAGAGAGAGAGAGCGCGCGAGAGAGAGAGCGAGAGAGCGCGCGAGAGAGAGAGCGAGAGAGCGCGCGAGAGAGAGAGCGAGAGAGCGCGCGAGAGAGAGAGCGAGAGAGCGCGCGAGAGAGAGAGCGAGAGAGCGCGCGAGAGAGAGAGCGAGAGAGCGCGCGAGAGAGAGAGCGAGAGAGCGCGCGAGAGAGAGAGCGAGAGAGCGCGCGAGAGAGAGAGAGCGCGAGAGAGCGCGCGAGAGAGAGAGAGCGCGAGAGAGAGCGCGAGAGAGAGAGAGCGCGAGAGAGAGCGCGAGAGAGAGCGCGAGAGAGAGCGCGAGAGAGAGCGCGAGAGAGAGCGCGAGAGAGAGCGCGAGAGAGAGCGCGAGAGAGAGCGCGAGAGAGAGAGAGAGAGGATGCCTTGAGCCTGCAGCTCCCCTTCTCTCCGAACAGCTCAGTTTATTATCATAGTCAGCGCGAGAGAGAGAGAGCGCGAGAGAGAGAGAGAGAGCGCGAGAGCGAGAGCGAGAGAGAGAGAGAGCGCGAGAGAGAGAGAGAGCGAGCGCGAGAGAGAGCGAGAGAGAGCGAGAGAGAGCGCGCGAGAGCGAGAGAGAGCGCGAGAGAGAGAGCGCGAGAGCGAGAGAGAGAGAGCGCGAGAGAGAGCGAGAGAGAGCGAGAGAGAGCGCGAGAGAGCGCGAGAGAGAGAGCGCGAGAGAGAGAGAGAGAGCGCGAGAGAGAGAGCGCGAGAGAGCGCGAGAGAGAGAGCGCGAGAGAGAGAGAGAGCGCGAGAGAGAGAGAGAGACTTTTTGACTTTTTGTCTTTCTTTACTGAAACATTCTCATTTCATTTAAAACTCACCACCCAACCTCCCCCTTAAAAATAAAACCAAAAATACATCTTGTAATGCATACATGTACCATACTCGCCTTTCCAGCAACCACATGATACAAGCCAACATCACAATACTCAAGACAATACCCACTCCTACAACCGTATATCCAAAACATCTTCCCCAGCTATACAGACAGCCCCCCCAACACACCATATCTCCTGAAACATCTCCACACTTTTTATCATTTTATAGAACTCAAACTCAACCCTAAGGCGCGCAGAGACCATCCCATTAAACAATAATAAAGGGTCTGTTATCCCCCCACCTTTGACCCTGTTCCTCCTTGTTAGCCAAATAGCTAACTTTGCCTGAGCAAACAGAAAATTCAACAAAACACATTTTTCCTTCTCCTTACTTGAATACCTGTATCCCATTATGAACACCCCAACAGTAAAGACCACCCCCAACCTCTCACACAGACATTCCAACAGAGACATTAATGGCATTAATCTGGTGCACACAGAAAACACATGAATCACAGTTTCTTTCATTTTACAGAAATGACACTCCTGCCCGACTCCCGGTTCAACCCGTGCCAACCAGCTGTTAGTGGCCAGGGCTCCATGTAGAACCCTCCACTGGAGGTCCCCTGACCTCTTTGGTACTGGGGGTTTGTAGAGCCCCCTCCATCTAAAACCCACCATACTCTCCACCCCACATACCCCCTGCCACTGATGTGCCTTCACTCCTGTTAGGCTCCTAATGTTCCTCACCTTAACACAGAGGTTGTAGAGGGCTTTACCTCCCACCCCTTCAAACTCCCCCAGGCTCGGAGTGTTAAAATCTAACAAGTCCTCCAGACCCCCTTGCCAGTCTCCAGTCTCTGCCGTCACCTGCAGTGGCGGAAACATTGGTGGCCCCTCTCCCTTTGGCTGCTCAAACATCCCCCTTACCGGCTCAGACAGTGCCTCCTGGACCTCCTCCAGGAATCTCTCCAGCAGCCTAAGAGACGTTATTCCTGTTTGCTGTGCCAAGACTTCCGGGCTTTTCCACCCCTCCTCTCCCAGGAGTCTCAAGTCACCCATCCTTTTTACACCCCCTGCCATCAGTTGCCTCTGCAGGGTGGCCGACTGGACCGATCTCAAAGGGATGGCTGGGTTGTGGAAGATAGGCTCCTCCCACACCCACAGCCCAGGCTCCACACCCCCTTCTCGTGTGTGCCTTAGCAGCTGCCAGGCCCTCAGCACCGCAGAGTAAAAATCGGAGAGACCTGCTGTACTCAGCCTCTCCAGCTTCATGAGGAACAGCTGCCGGTCCAACCCTAAATCTCCAGCTCTCCTCAGCAGCGCGCATGCTGGTTCCCTCCAGCCAACATCAGTATGGTACAGCAGTCTCTGTGCCGCCTTTAGCCGGAAAGCAGCCATCCTGCTCTCCAGTTCCACCAGGCCCTGTCCTCCTTCGTGGACGGTCATATACAACACCGCCGCCCTCAGCCAGTGATGGCCCGACCAGAAGAAGTCCACCAGCTTGCGTTGCAGGTCTGCGAGCAGACCGGCGGGGGGGTTGAGGACAGCCAGTTTATGCCACAGGGAGGATGCCACCAGGTTGTTAATTATCAGCACCCTCCCTCTATATGACACTTGGGACAGGAGCCACCTCCACCTGGCCAGTCTTGACACCACTGCCTGTGACAGCCCCTCCCAGTTCTTCCTGACCCACCTCTCCGAGCCCAGGTACACCCCCAACACTTTAAGCCCTTCACAACCCCACTGCAAACCCCCTGGAAGCAGAGGAGGAGCCCTATCCCCCCATGCCCCACATAACAGAGCTTTGCTCTTGCCCCAGTTTACCTTAGCTGATGAAGCTCCCTCGTACACCTTCAGACTGGTCTCCAGTGCCTGCATATCTTGACCATCCCTGACCATCACAGAGACATCATCTGCATATGCTGACACTGCTATGCCTGTCACCACACCCATACCTGTCCAGCACACTCCCTGCAGTCTCCTGCGTAGCAGGCCTAAAAAAGGCTCAATGGCTAATGTGTACAACTGCCCAGATAGAGGGCATCCTTGTCTAATGCCCCGTCTCACCCAGACTGGCCTACTGAGCCCCCCTCCCACCTTAACCATACATGATGCCCCAGCATACAACAGCTTCACACAGGTCAAAAAACTCCTCCCAAACCCAAACACAGACATCACATTAAACAGATATTCATGGTCCACTCTGTCAAAAGCCTTCTCTTGATCTAAAGAGACCAGTCCAAAGTTGACATTAGAACCTCTCGACAAGTCCAACATGTCCCTAATTAAGAACAGGTTGTCCGTGATTGAGCGTCCCGGTACACAATATGTTTGGTCCTTATGTACTATCGAGTCCAAGTGGGACTTCAGTCTGTTAGAGAGGACCTTGGCAAATATCTTGTAGTCCGCACAGAGCAATGCCACAGGCCTCCAGTTCTTAAGTTCACACAAGTCCCCTTTTTTGGGCAGGAGAGTCAGAGCCGCCCGACGGCAGCTCATCGGCAACTCTCCTACCCCGATGCATTCACGCAACACGCAAAAGAAGTCCTGTCCAATTATTCCCCAGAATTTTTTATAAAACTCCACTGGGAGTCCATCGACCCCCGGTGCACGACCGGGGGACATCTGGGTTACGGCCTCTGCCAGTTCATGGGACAACAGAGGAACGTCCAAATCGTCCCTCTGTGCCAGAGAGAGTTTAGGGAGTTCTGTGAACAAGACCTGAGCACACAAAGGATCACACTCTTCTGCCCTATACAATTCAGTATAAAACTCCACAGTCCGCTCCCGCATCTCACCCACCACAGAGGTCACCCGCCCATCAGACAGCCGTAGACAATGCATACCCTTGGCTTCACTGCTCTGTCTTTCCAAACCAAAGAAGAAGGAGCTGGGAGCATCCATCTCCTTGAGCATGGAGAATCTAGCTCTTACAAGTGCTCCCTTTGCTTTAACCTGGAAAAAACTGCCCAGGTCCCTGCGTAATTCAGCTAAATTAGCCTGGAGGCCTACATTGCCTTGCCCCACCATCTCTACCTCCATCTCACTAATACACCGCTCTAGTTCCCCCAATACTCTCCTAGCCTCTGAGGATGAGAGAGCTGTGTATTGTTGACAGAAAAGCCGAATTTGGATTTTCCCCACATCCCACCATTGGCTCAGAGACTCATACTCCTCTATTTGCTGCCTCCACCTTTCCCAGAAGGTCTGGAAACCTGCGCAAAAAGTGGCATCTTGTAAGAGCTTTACATTGAATTTCCAATAGGATGCCTGCCGGGGCCCTGGTGAAATAGACAGCCGAGCCATGGTTATGTGATGATCGGAAAACCCCACCGGGAGAATGGTAGCGCCCAACAGCCTATTGCTCCGATT
Organism: Salmo salar; assembly: GCF_965601325.2. Lineage (NCBI taxonomy): Eukaryota > Metazoa > Chordata > Actinopteri > Salmoniformes > Salmonidae > Salmo > Salmo salar. The sequence goes on along the minus strand of NC_138296.1, from coordinate 83,264,358 downwards.
CCTAGACATATAAAACCGATCAAGTCGGGCTGCACTCACCCTAGCCCCAAAAACCTTCACCCATGTGTACTGTCTTGTGTTCGGATGTTTAGTTCTCCAAACATCCACTAAGTCGAACTGATTAATAATGTCCCTTAACACTCCCACTGACACTGAATGAGGCTCTTCCCCATTTCTGTCTTTTGTAAAATCCATTGTGCAGTTCCAGTCCCCTCCGACCACCAGTGTCTCCTCAGGCGCTACCTGTGAGAGTTCCTGTCTAAGACTCCCAAATAGAACCCCTCTTTCTCTCCCTGTGTTAGGCGCATACACATTTATAAAGACAAAACCCATGTTGTTAATTTCTGCTTTAACAACAAGGAGCCTACCCCTACACACCTCCTTTGAGGAGCACATTTTTACAGACAGACCCGGTGCAAAAAGGACTGCCACTCCTGCACTAAGATTTGTCCCATGGCTCAACACACTTGCCCCTTTCCACCAGAGCCCCCAATCGACTTCATTCAACACATCACTATGTGTCTCCTGCAGAAACAACACCTGTACTTTTTTTTGTTTTACATATTCACCCAACACACTCATCTTTCCCGCATCTCTGGCGCCATTTATATTGAGCGAGCCTACCTGAAGAGTCTCCATAAGAAGTGGGAGAAAAGTCAGCAGGGAAAAAGACCAATAGCAAAGCTCAAAAGTCCCAGTGTCAGAAAGAAAGTATACATCTAAACAGTGTCCGAAGGTAAACCCTTACGCACTGTTGTGACCCACTTCCTCAACCTAAACCGTTTCCTGGGTGAGAGGACACCATGCCCCTCATTTTTCACAGCATGTTGTACTGATCGTACAAACTTTCTTGAATCAGGGAAAAAAGCCTCAAGATTAACTTTTTTTCCCTTGGTCTCATTCAGGAACCTTGTCAGTTCTCTCAATGTGTACTTAGACCCCTCTGCTTGACTGGCTGTCAGCTCCGGGCCTATTGAAGAGGAGTCTGAAAAAAATATCTCCTCATCCTCTTCCTCAGACTCACTTTCCTCCTCATCTCTATCTCCCACCCTGACCACCTGCTCTTCCTCTCTGGTCATGGCATCTCCCACAGCAACAGGCAAAATTTCCATTGTGCCTTTAACCACACCCTTTTTCCTTTTCCGCTTGGCACCCTCCTCCTCCCCCCCTAGTCTCTTACACTTCCCCACTATACTCTCCTCATCCACTAGCATAACCTGACTAGACCTAGCATCCTCTACACCACCCTCCATAGCATGACTAGGCCCAGCATCATTCACACCATCCTCCATATCATAGCTAAGCCCAGCCTCAGCTACCCCACCATCTCTAGCCTGACTAGGCTTAGCCTCCACTACCCCACCATCTCTAGCCTGACTAGACCCAGCCTCCGCTACACCACCATCTCTAGCCTGACTAGACCCAGCCTCCACTACACCACCATCTCTAGTCTGACTAGACCCAGCCTCCTCTACCCCACCATCTCTAGTCTGACTAGACCCAGCCTCCGCTACCCCACCATCTCTAGCCTGACTAGGCTTAGCCTCCACTACCCCACCATCTCTAGCCTGACTAGACCCAGCCTCCGCTACACCACCATCTCTAGCCTGACTAGACCCAGCCTCCACTACACCACCATCTCTAGTCTGACTAGACCCAGCCTCCTCTACCCCACCATCTCTTGCCTTACTAGACCCAGCCTCAGCTACCCCACCATCCCTGGTATGACTAGGCCCAGCCTCTGCTGTCTGCATCTCATTTCCCCCTGCACTTTGACCTCGATTTCCCCCACCGGCGCTTGTACCCTCACTTTGTCTACGGCCTTTATGTGGGCACGCAAAGCTCTTATGCCCCAAATCCCCACACTCAAAACACCGTAGACTGTCTGTGCTGGCAAACCCTGCATAGAGCCCCTCCCCATGCCTCACTTTAAAATGCACATTTAGCTGTTGCTCATTGTTGTTCAGGAACATAAACACTTGCCTCCGGAACGAAACAACGTGCTTAACAGCAGCTGCCTGAAAACCTGCCGACAGTACACGAAACCCGCTAGCAAACTTACCAAAACGACTCAGCTCTTTCCTGATTTGATCGTCCGTAATAAACGGAGGTAAATTTGCAACAACTACTCTTGTCGAAGGGGTAGAAAGAGGTAAAACTGGCACCAACACATCCCTTACAAATATTCCGCTAGCAATTAGCCTACCAACCAAATTTTCTCTTTTCATGAACACCACCACCGCTTTGTTCATTCTAGAAGCAGAATGTATAAATTCAGCTCCTACCTGTTCGCTGACCGCGAGCAGAACCTCCTCCACCTTAACTCCATTCTCAGGAACACACCTGAATCCATGCCGTATCGACAGCGTCTCCTCCGCGCTAGGCTGAGAAGCCATCGCGCATACCACACCTTGCAAACCCCAGAAACCTTACTCTGTCTTCTTCCACCCTAACTCTGAAAAAAAACGGTGGATACCGCTAAAACAAATATTGCATTAACCCTCCACCATAGAAAAAAAAATGTAAGAAAAAGATCAAGAAAAGAGTCTAGAAAGTTAGTTAGGACAGAGTCCTCCGCACCAAACACTCAAACTCCAAAAAACTCCCAGCATGCAGAGAGAGAGAGAGAGAGAGAGAGAGAGAGAGAGCGCGAGAGAGAGAGAGAGAGCGCGAGAGAGAGAGAGAGAGAGCGCGAGAGAGCGCGAGAGAGAGCGAGAGAGCGCGAGAGAGCGCGAGAGAGAGAGAGCGAGAGAGCGCGAGAGAGAGAGCGAGAGAGAGCGAGAGAGAGAGCGCGAGAGAGCGCGAGAGAGAGAGAGAGCGAGAGAGAGCGAGAGAGCGCGAGAGAGCGCGAGAGAGAGAGAGCGAGAGAGAGAGCGCGAGAGAGAGAGAGAGCGCGAGCGAGAGAGAGCGCGAGCGAGAGAGAGCGCGAGCGAGAGAGAGCGCGAGCGAGAGAGAGCGCGAGCGAGAGAGAGCGCGAGCGAGAGAGAGCGCGAGCGAGAGAGAGCGCGAGCGAGAGAGAGAGAGAGCGCGAGCGAGAGAGAGAGAGAGAGCGCGAGCGAGAGAGAGAGCGAGCGAGAGAGAGGGCGCGAGCGAGAGAGAGGGCGCGAGCGAGAGAGAGGGCGCGAGCGAGAGAGAGAGGGCGCGAGCGAGAGAGAGAGAGGGCGCGAGCGAGAGAGAGAGAGGGCGCGAGCGAGAGAGAGAGAGGGCGCGAGCGAGAGAGAGAGAGGGCGCGAGCGAGAGAGAGAGAGGGCGCGAGCGAGAGAGAGAGAGGGCGCGAGAGAGAGGGCGCGAGCGAGAGAGAGAGAGGGCGCGAGAGAGAGAGAGGGCGCGAGAGAGAGAGCGCGAGAGAGCGCGAGAGAGAGAGCGCGAGAGAGAGAGAGCGCGAGAGAGAGAGCGCGAGAGAGAGAGCGCGAGAGAGCGCGAGAGAGAGAGAGCGCGAGAGAGAGAGAGAGCGAGAGAGAGCGCGAGAGAGAGAGCGCGAGAGGAGAGAGCGCGCGAGAGAGAGAGAGCGCGAGAGAGAGAGAGCGCGAGAGCGAGAGAGAGAGAGCGCGAGAGCGAGAGAGAGAGAGCGCGAGAGAGAGCGAGAGAGAGCGAGAGAGAGCGCGAGAGAGAGAGAGAGCGCGAGAGAGAGAGAGAGAGCGCGAGAGAGAGAGCGCGAGAGAGAGAGCGCGAGAGAGAGAGAGAGAGCGCGAGAGAGAGAGCGCGAGAGAGAGCGCGAGAGAGCGCGAGAGAGCGCGAGAGAGAGAGAGAGGAGCGCGAGAGAGCGCGAGAGAGAGAGAGAGCGCGAGAGAGAGAGAGAGGAGCGCGAGAGAGAGAGAGAGCGCTGAGAGAGAGAGAGCGCGAGAGAGAGAGCGCGAGAGAGCGCGAGAGAGAGAGAGCGAGAGAGAGAGCGAGAGAGAGCGAGAGAGAGAGCGCGAGAGAGAGCGAGGAGAGAGCGAGAGAGCGCGAGAGGAGAGCGCGAGAGAGCGCGAGAGAGAGAGAGAGCGCGAGCGAGAGAGAGCGCGAGCGAGAGAGAGAGCGCGAGCGAGAGAGAGCGCGAGCGAGAGAGAGCGCGAGCGAGAGAGAGCGCGAGCGAGAGAGAGCGCGAGAGAGAGCGCGAGCGAGAGAGAGAGAGAGCGCGAGCGAGAGAGAGAGAGAGAGCGCGAGCGAGCGAGCGAGCGAGAGAGAGGGCGCGAGCGAGAGAGAGAGGGCGCGAGAGAGCGCGAGAGAGAGAGCGCGAGAGAGCGCGAGAGAGAGAGCGCGAGAGAGCGCGAGAGAGCGAGAGAGAGCGAGAGAGCGCGAGAGAGCGCGAGAGAGCCGAGAGAGAGCGAGAGAGAGCGCGAGAGAGCGCGAGCGAGAGGAGAGCGCGAGCGAGAGAGAGCGCGAGCGAGAGAGAGCGCGAGCGAGAGAGAGCGCGCGAGCGCGAGCGAGAGAGAGACGCGAGCGAGAGAGAGAGAGAGCGAGCGCGAGCGAGAGAGAGAGCGACGCGACGCGAGCGAGAGAGAGGGCGCGAGAGAGAGAGAGGGAGCGGAGCGAGAGAGAGAGAGGGCGCGAGCGAGAGAGAGAGAGGGCGCGAGCGAGAGAGAGCGCGAGCGAGAGAGAGCCGCGAGCGAGAGAGAGAGAGAGAGCGCGAGCGAGAGAGAGAGAGAGAGCGCGAGCGAGAGAGAGAGAGAGAGCGCGAGCGAGAGAGAGAGAGAGAGCGCGAGCGAGAGAGAGAGAGAGAGAGAGCGCGAGCGAGAGAGAGAGCGAGCGAGCGAGAGGGCGCAGAGAGAGAGAGGGCGCGAGCGAGAGAGAGAGAGGGCGCGAGCGAGAGAGAGAGAGGGCGCGAGCGAGAGAGAGAGAGGGCGCGAGCGGAGAGAGAGAGGGCGCGAGCGAGAGAGAGAGAGGGCGCGAGCGAGAGAGAGAGAGGGCGCGAGCGAGAGAGAGAGAGAGGGCGCGAGCGAGAGAGAGAGAGAGGGCGCGAGCGAGAGAGAGAGAGGGCGCGAGCGCGAGAGAGAGAGAGCGCGAGGAGCGCGAGAGAGGGGCGAGAGCGAGAGAGAGAGAGGCGAGCGAGAGAGAGAGAGGGCGCGAGCGAGAGAGAGAGAGGGCGCGAGCGAGAGAGAGAGAGGGCGGAGAGAGAGCGCGAGAGCGAGAGAGAGAGAGGGCGCGAGCGCGAGAGAGAGAGAGGGCGAGAGGCGCGAGAGAGAGAGAGGGCGCGCGCGCGAGAGAGAGAGGGCGCGAGCGAGAGAGAGAGAGGGCGCGAGCGAGAGAGAGAGAGGGCGCGAGCGAGAGAGAGAGAGGGCGCGAGCGAGGAGCGCGAGAGGGCGCGAGCGAGAGAGCGCGAGGGCGCGAGCGAGCGAGAGAGAGGGCGCGAGCGAGAGCGCGAGAGCGAGCGCGAGAGAGAGCGCGCGAGAGAGCGCGAGAGAGAGCGCGAGAGAGAGCGCGAGAGAGAGAGAGAGAGGATGCCTTGAGCCTGCAGCTCCCCTTCTCTCCGAACAGCGCAGTTTAGTAGCAGAGTCAGCGCGAGAGAGAGAGAGCGCGAGAGAGAGAGAGAGAGCGCGCGAGAGCGAGAGCGAGAGAGAGAGAGAGCGCGCGAGAGAGAGAGCGCGAGCGCGCGAGAGAGAGCGCGAGAGAGCGCGAGAGAGCGCGCGAGAGCGAGAGAGAGCGCGAGAGAGAGAGCGCGAGAGCGAGAGAGAGAGAGCGCGAGAGAGCGCGAGAGAGAGCGAGAGAGAGCGCGAGAGAGCGCGAGAGAGAGCGCGCGAGAGAGAGAGAGAGAGAGCGCGAGAGAGAGAGCGCGCGCGCGAGAGAGAGAGAGCGCGAGAGAGAGAGAGAGCGCGAGAGAGAGAGAGAGAGCGCGAGAGAGAGAGAGAGCGCGAGAGAGAGAGAGAGCGCGAGAGAGAGCGCGAGAGAGAGAGCGCGAGAGAGAGAGAGCGCGAGAGAGAGAGAGCGCGAGAGAGAGAGAGCGCGAGAGAGAGAGAGAGCGAGAGAGAGAGAGCGCGAGAGAGAGAGAGCGCGAGAGAGAGAGAGCGCGCGAGAGAGAGAGAGAGAGCGCGAGAGAGAGAGAGAGCGAGAGAGAGCGAGAGAGAGAGCGCGAGAGAGAGAGAGAGAGAGAGAGAGAGAGAGAGGAGAGCGCGCGCGAGAGAGAGAGAGAGAGAGCGAGAGAGAGAGAGAGCGAGAGAGAGAGCGCGAGAGAGAGCGCGAGAGAGAGAGAGCGCGAGCGAGAGAGAGCGCGAGCGAGAGAGAGCGCGAGCGAGAGAGAGCGCGAGCGAGAGAGAGCGCGAGCGAGAGAGAGCGCGAGCGAGAGAGAGCGCGAGCGAGAGAGAGCGCGAGCGAGAGAGAGCGCGAGCGAGAGAGAGCGCGAGCGAGAGAGAGAGAGAGCGCGAGCGAGAGAGAGAGAGCGAGCGCGAGCGAGAGAGAGGGGGCGCGAGAGAGAGAGAGCGCGAGCGAGAGAGAGAGAGCGCGAGCGAGAGAGAGAGGGCGCGAGCGAGAGAGAGAGAGGGCGCGAGCGAGAGAGAGAGAGGGCGCGAGCGAGAGAGAGAGAGGGCGCGAGCGAGAGAGAGAGAGAGAGGGCGCGAGCGAGAGAGGGCCGAGAGAGAGAGAGGGCGCGAGCGAGAGAGAGAGAGGGCGCGAGGCGAGAGAGAGAGAGGGCGCGAGCGAGAGAGAGAGAGGGCGCGAGCGAGAGAGAGAGAGGGCGCGAGCGCGAGAGAGAGGGCGCGAGAGAGAGAGCGCGAGAGAGCGCGAGAGAGAGAGAGCGCGCGAGAGAGAGAGCGCGAGAGAGAGAGCGCGCGAGAGAGAGAGCGCGCGAGAGAGCGCGCGAGAGAGCGCGAGAGAGAGCGCGCGAGAGAGAGAGAGAGCGCGAGAGAGAGAGCGCGAGAGAGAGAGCGCGAGAGAGAGAGCGCGAGAGAGAGCGCGCGAGAGAGAGAGCGCGAGAGAGAGAGCGCGCGAGAGAGAGCGCGAGAGAGCGAGCGAGAGAGAGAGCGCGCGAGAGAGAGCGCGCGAGAGAGAGCGCGCGAGAGAGAGAGCGAGAGAGAGAGCGCGCGAGAGAGAGAGAGCGCGAGAGCGCGCGCGAGAGAGAGCGAGAGAGAGCGCGAGAGAGAGAGAGAGCGCGAGAGAGAGAGAGAGAGAGAGAGAGAGAGCGCGAGAGAGAGAGAGAGAGCGAGAGCGCGAGAGAGAGAGAGAGAGCGAGAGCGCGAGAGAGAGAGCGCGAGAGAGCGAGAGAGAGAGCGAGCGAGAGAGAGAGCGAGAGAGAGAGAGAGAGAGAGAGAGAGAGAGAGAGAGAGAGCGCGAGAGAGAGAGAGAGAGAGAGAGAGAGCGCGAGAGAGAGAGAGAGAGCGAGAGCGCGAGAGAGAGAGAGAGAGCGAGAGCGCGAGAGAGAGAGCGCGAGAGAGCGAGAGAGAGAGCGAGCGCGAGAGAGAGAGAGAGAGAGAGAGAGAGAGAGAGCGCGAGAGAGAGAGCGCGAGAGAGAGAGCGCGAGAGAGAGAGCGCGAGAGAGAGAGCGCGAGAGAGAGAGCGCGAGAGAGAGAGCGCGAGAGAGAGAGCGCGAGAGAGAGAGCGCGAGAGAGAGCGCGAGAGAGAGCGCGAGAGAGAGAGAGAGGATGCCTTGAGCCTGCAGCTCCCCTTCTCTCCGAACAGCTCAGTTTATTATCATAGTCAGGAAAAGAGCTGGTCCCCATCACCCTCTGTGTCACTGCCCAAAGCAGACAGGCTGAGCCCAGAGAGAGAGAGAAAGAGAGCGAGACAGACAGACCACAGACAGGAGTGCAGTGAAGGAAGGACACTCAACACAACACACAGAAATACACACAAAAAAGTCCATAACGTCCATATTGGATGTTAAAGTCCAGACTATTGATTCCAAGGCTGACAGCAAACGTTACAAAACAACATTCATTACAGTTGAGGCAGGAGGCAAATTGTGTGATTTTTCACACCTCACTCGGAGGTGCACAACTAATTTAGCTAATGGGAGGAGTGATACACCAACACCATGCACACTCACTCATTGAGGCTAGCGTCCCTCCTCATTGGAGTAAAGGAGCGCCCTGAGAGGCTCTCCTCCCTCAGAGAGTGGACGAAGCTGCTTGGGGACAAAGGGAAGGGACACACACATATAAACAGAAAGAAAGACAGGAGGAGAAAGAGGAAGCTACAGTGGAAGAACAAGGACATGGTGCAACAGAGCAAATCCAGACAGCACAGTGCTCCTGTGTATTACACCAAACCATCGACCACAACTTAGGCCAAGGTCACACAGGTTCATGTTTCTGAGGGTCTTTAGTCATCTTAACAAACACCTTCTTTGTACTTTCAACAAGAGTACAGAACACTAACATAACACAGATTTACAGTTGAAGTGGGAAGTTAACACACTTAGGTTGGAGTCATTAAAACTTGTTATCAAACTATAGTTTTGGCAAGTCGGTTAGGACATCTACTTTGTGCATGACAAGTAATTTTTCCAACAATTGTTTACAGACAGATTATTTCAGTTATAATTCACTGTATCACAATTCCAGTGGGTCAGAAGTTTACATACACAAAGTTGACTGTGCCTTTAAAGAGCTTGGAAAATTCCAGAAAATTATGTCATGGCTTTAGAAGCTTCTGATATGCTAATTGACATCATCTGAGTCGATTGGGGTACCTGTGGATTTATTTCAAGGCCTACCTTCAAACTCTGTGCTTCTTTGCTTGACATCATGAGGAAATAAAAAATAAATCAGCCAAGAAATCAGAAAAAAAATTGTAGACCTCCACAAGTCTGGTTCATTCTTGGGAGCAATTTCCAAACACCTGAAGGTACCACGTTCATCTGTATAAACAATAGCACGCAAGTATAAACACCATGGGACCATGCAGCCATCATGCCGTTCAGGAAGGAGACACGTTCTGTCTGCTAGAGATGAACGTACCTTGGTGTGAAAAGTGCAAATCAATCCCAGAACAGCAGCAAAGGACCTTGTGAAGATGCTGGAGGAAACAGGTACAAAAGTATCTATATCCACAGTAAAACGAGTCCTATATTGACATAACCTGAAAGGCCGCTCAGCAAGGAAAAAGCCACTGCTCCAAAACCACCATAAAAAAGCCAGACTAGGGTTTGCAACTGCACATGGGGACAAAGATCCTACTTTTTGGAGAAATGTCCTCTGGTCTGATGAAACAAAAATAGACCTGTTTGGCCATAATGACCAAAGTTATGTTTGGAGGAAAAAGGGGGAGGCTTGCAAGGAGAAGAACACCATCCCAACCGTGAAGCACAGGTGTGGCAGCATCATGTTGTGGGGTTGCTTTGCTGCAGGAGGGACTGGTGCACTTCACAAAATAGATGGCATCATGAGGGAGGGAAATTATGTAGATATATTGAAGCAACTCAAGACATCAGTCAGAAAGTTAAAGCTTGGTCACAAATGGGTTTTCCAAATGGACAATGACCCCAAGCACACTTCCAAAGTTCTGGCAAAATGGCTTGAGGACAATAAATAAATAAATAAAAAAGTGTGGGCGAGCAAGGAGGCCTACAAACCTGACAGTTATAACAGCTCTGTCAGGAGCAATGGGCCAAAATTCACCCAACTTATTGTGGGAAGCTTGTGGAAGGCTACCCAAAACATTTGACCCAAAATAAAAAGCAATGCTACCAAATACTAATAAAGTGTATGTAAACTTCTGACCCACTGGGAATGTGATGAAAGAAATAATTCTCTACTATTATTCTGACATTTCACATTCTTAAAAAAAAGTGGTGATCCTAACTGACCTAAAACAGGGAATTTTTACTAGGATTAAAATGTCAGGAATTGTGAAAAACTGAGTTTAAATGTACTTGGCTAAGGTGTATGTAAATTTTCGACTTCAACTGTATATTTCAGATGACCTACTATAGATAGAACAGGGTTGTGTTCATCAGGCACCAAAATAGAAGAACTGACTGAAAGTTGCAAAATTCTTTGTTACAGTGCTACCTAATGATCACAGCCCTATATTTCCAACTACGAGTCACTGTAAATGAGCCCAACTCATTGAGTTTACAGTGAAGACATACTTACTCTTTCTGACTGTTTTTCTTGTTAGACAGACTGGGCCCTGACTTACTCTTAGTCAGGGGGACACTACTACTTCCATACGCAGCATGACAGGAGAGAGAGAACATTCAGTGAGCAGAGCCGCACTGCTCTACACAAATTACAGCAGGTTGGCTACAATACTTTGTCACAAAAATATCCTGCAGCACCACTTTTTCCAAATAGACCTAACCCCTCAGAGTTGATTAAAAACCCTGCATTTTAAGATTCTTAGATATACGGTTGCAACATTTGTCACGATACATTTTTATACTAATATTAATGACATGCATGTTTTACATTTATCACTAATGCATTACTCATCCTCACCAGCCATAGGTTTTCTGTGGTTTAGGCAGAGGGTCGTCAAAGAACGAGTCGCCCTCGTCTGCGTCCTCCTCCACCTCAAGACGCTTCTTCTGGCTCGCCACGGGGGCGTTGCCGTTGCTCCCGGACGTCTCACTGTGCCTCGACACCAAATGACCCTGACCTTTACCCTTTAGAGAGACGAAGTTCAGACTGGTGTCACTGTGGCTGACCTTCTCGCCCTGTGTGGGACCATACAGGAACAAGACAACAAAAATAGAAAAACACACATTTAAAGTTGCTTCTGTTTATTTGAGTGGGTTAGCTCGCATTTATTTGCAAATGGTAAGAAGACTTGAAGCGACAGGAAGAGTTAGTTGTGGCACTGAAATATTTGCGAGGAAATGTTGACAACTAACCCATTAGCTATGTTAGTCTTACCTACTATATCAACCATTAAGACAGTTGAGAGCTAACCCATTAGCTATGTTAGTCTTAGTAAACCATTAGTAAAACACATGCACACAGCACAGGCAAGAGATTTTCAAATCAAAACTGTCAACACTCATAATTCATTAGAATCAGATGATTTGGATGAGAAAGCACATTATAGAGGCTGTATCGCAGTAGTTAGAGCCCAGTTAAGAAGCAGATGAGTTGTTAAGCTGCGCTGAAGACCGCTGTCCCATCTTCCCTGTGCTAGTGGTGACACCAAACCAATTATACAACAGGTAGGTCTAATCCTGAATGCTGATTGGTTAAAAGCGCATTCCAGCCAGTGTTAAGAGAACTTCCCCTCGTTAAGTTGGTATGAGCATATTCTACACCAGGGTTGTGTTCATTAGTGCAAACCAAACAAAAACGAGTTCAGCTCGTCCCTCCCCCTTTCGGAACATTTTCTTCCATTTGGTGTCTAATGAACACAAACCTGTTCCCCACCTTGCAGTTTACCTTGGTGCCAGCCTTCTCCTCCTGTGCACTGTTCTTATGTCCTTTAAACCTGGGGATCTGTGTATGAGAACACCGCTATCAGCTTCCTCCCACATTTGCTGCCTCACTAACATGTTGGGTACTGGGTAGGCCCTAAAAGGAGGCTACATTTAGGGAAAATAAAATACAGTTTAGTCTACTGACCTCTTCATCCTTTTGAAAGCAAGTGTACATTTCTTTTTATCAGAGGCTTTGTTTTAACAATCAACATTCTCTTAAATGTTCATGTCATTTAGACCCTATGTTCACATCCTGGAAATACAGAGCTAGGTCTCTTGTTATGAGTTCATGTTACGTTAGGGCAAGTTCAGTAGAAATTAATTGATTCGCAAGTAAGCTGTTCACAAACAGGTATTAAAGGAATGCAATATTAATTAACAAAGTAAGAAAATAGTTATGCTATGAGAAACTATTTTATAGACAGAACTACAACACTAGAACATGCAGTGCACTATAGTTTGAATAGAGCCAACATACCTTACTCGCCGGTGAAGGGCTCATCTTCTCAACATATCGACTGGGATTGTGAATGACATCACTGGTGTCATGGGTGATCTGGAAGGGAAGGACCCTTATGACAATGTGTTGATTCACAGAAAGGAACGGTTCATACAAAGTTCAATCTACAATTTGATCTATAAAGGAATAGTAAAGGTGTCTTACCACACTTCGACACTGACTGAAGAAGCGCTTGTACAAGCCCAGAAACTCTTGGAAGTCACTAGCTACAGAAACATAGAGACAAAGCATCAGAGCAGATAAAAATGTTTCCCTCAGCTTTGTGTTGCCATACCTGTAACTATAGCAACCATTCATTAACAATATGTCACTTCCTCCAGAACACTTACTGGAGGCTTTGTCTCCAGCTCGGAGCTCATCGGTGACGAACCTCTCCAGCATGTTCCTGTTATTGGACACACAGACAACGACTTGTGTTAAAGCTGCAATATGTACGGGAGTTGCAGCGATGGGACAAGACTAACTACCAACTAGATATCACAAAATTGGGGAGAGAAAAAAAAAAAAAAAATGTTAATTATGGCGTAGCGATTTCTGCATAGTGCACCTTTAAGGAAAACTGGATGAACTGTGGATTCAGACCACAAGTAGCATTGTAGTACCAGCTTTGCAATCAGGGCAGGTTTCCCAGACCCAGATTATGTCTATTCCTGAATGACAAAGCATTTTCAATGGAAATGCATGCTCTTTTGTTTAATATTGGTCCAAGAATGTGGCACTCAGTGTTTTGTCTGCACAAACATACTTGTTGAAGTTGGGAAAAACATCTCCCAACAGAGCTTCCAAATCCTCTTTGCATATCCCATCAGTTCTGTCCTGTGAAGCAGATAGTTGAAACACAATAAGAGCCAGGATCTTGGAAGAATCTTGGACATTTAAACACCTCCACAAGACAGGCAATGGAGACTGTATGATCATATTTGAGCACACCTAAATTTTAAGACATGGCTTAACAATATTTGACTTAAAATTACCACCTTGTCATAACTGTCAAACTTCTGCCGAGCATCTGCTATTTGCCTGGGGGATAGTTCCTACAAAGACAAAAAGGCAGAACAATATCAGACAAAGCAATCGCTCTACATTTAAAGAGCCACTGACCACGCCGATTGGCATGTGTTTTCTATTACTCGTTAGAAAAATTTAATTTCAGTCTTGGAGGAGTGTTTCCTAAACAATTCCGCCACTGGTTAATGATGTTTTGTCCCTCATGAGACATGGTAACCTATTTCACTTCCTCAAAAGCCAAAGAATAACTAAGATAACTCAAGAAATCTGTAATAAATGTGTACATTTTCGCCAAGAATGTTTTAGTTGCACATTTATCTAAGGTGTTTGTTGCGGTATTTCTCAAGTAAAAGAATGTGCGACTTGTCTTATGTAAATAAAGTCTGGCTGATGGGCAGGTCTGTCTCACTGTCTATGCTATTGGATAGAGAGCAATCACAGCAACTGTTCACCCCCATGTTAGTGGGCAAATGGACATCGTCAAATCAAAACCCAACCTTCATTTACACGTTGCGACTCACGTATGTCCAATGTCCATTTTAGATGAGACTGACTTTATGATCAAATTTCCACTTTGCAGTCAATTTTGACACTAATATATTTTTGACACATATCGATGCCACAGAGGTCGTTTTCAAAGGAATTTGTTGCTTTTTAAAAAGGCAGCCTCTTGGGGAAAACAAACTAACTTGTGAGCATGAGATTCATATCTACATAACCTGATTCAAACTGTCCTTTGTGGTGTTATATGCTAGTACTACATGTGCACCTTTGTGGCCCACAGACTAGCCACGTGAGCTCATTCTGATGATTTGAGCAGAGTATGAAACATGACTGGAAGAAAGTAGGACAAACTTGTTATGTCAGAAACTCGATGATCAACAGGAAAACCATTTGCTCTCAATCATCTGTCGACCTTTCAAGCACAATTCATTCTTATGATCCAGATAATATTAGCATTTGTTAGTCATATCTGCATTTGGTAGTCAATGACAACCATGAGAAATACTAAGTTTATTTCCTCTCCAGGCAGCTCAGGTCTATGATTACATCTGTGCGTTCATGTTGTAGGCCAGTGACGGGCAACTGGTGGCCCGTGGGCCACCCCCGTTTTGTAGGCCCGTGGCTCAAATAAGAACTCAGTCTGGGTCTCAACTTACTGTTTAAAGTTAGAATAGTAAAATACAATTTCTACATTTGGTTGTGCATCAGCAGTTTCTCTTGTTATGTCAGTCACTCAATTAGCCAGGGTAGCTAACATTTTTTAGATTGGTAAATGAGTCTAGCCAGCTATCTAGTAATCATGGTCGAATTACCGACCGGGGTCCCCCATTGATTTTGTTAGTCACTCTCACTCAGATATCATATTAAAAACTGCAAACATTTCTCTCAGCCCCATGGCAAAATGAGCAAAATTGAATGAAATTAGTTATAACATTTCTAAATCTTCTCTCCACCCCATGGCAAAATGTGAAAACTTGTTTTAAAAAGGCAAAGTGTTCTCTAAACACCATGGCAAAATCTGTATAATTGCAGGAAATTCTCTCTCTGCTGTCAAGAGGGGACCGCTAAAATGTTTGATGTACAGTACCAGTCAAAAGTTTGGCCACCTACTTATTCAAGGGTTTTTCCTTTATTTGTACTATTTTCTACATTTTCAAAACTATGAAATAACATATAGTAGCCACCCTTTGCCTTGATGACAGCTTTGCACACTCTTGGAATTATCTCAACCAGCTTCATGAGGAATGCTTTTCCAACCATCTTGAAGGAGTTACTACATATGCTGAGCATGCTGGCTGCTTTTCCTTTACTCTGCGGTCCAACTTATCCCAAATCATCTCAATTGGGTTGAGGTCGGGTGATTGTGGGGGCCAGGTCATCTGATGCATCACTCTCCTTCTTGGTCAAATAGCCCTTACACAGCCTGGAGGTGTGTTTTGGGTCATTGTCATGTTGAAAAACAAATGATAGTCCCAATAAGACCAAACCAGATGGGATGGTGTATCGCTGCAGAATGCTGTAGTAGCCATGCTGGTTAAGTGTGCCTTGAATTCTAAATAAATTACCGACAGTGTCACCAGCAAAGCACCCCCACACCACCTCCTCCATGCTTCACGGTGGGAACCACACATGCAGAGATCATCCGCCCACCTACTCTGCGTCTCACAAAGACACGGCGGTTGGAACCAAAAATCTCAAATTTGGACTCATCAGACCAAAGGACAGATTTCCACCGGTCTAATGTCCATTACTCGTGTTTCTTGGCCCAAGCAAGTCTCTTCTTATTGGTGTCCTTTAGTAGTGGTTTCTTTGCAGCAATTCAACCATGAAGGCCTGATTCACACAGTCTCCTATGAACAGTTGATTTTGAGATGTGTCTGTTACTTGAACTCTGAAGAATTTATTTGGGCTGCAATTTCTGAGGCTTGTAACTCTAATGAACTTATCCTATGCAGCAGAGGTAACTCTGGGTCTTCCGGTCCTCAAGAGAGCCAGTT
Source organism: Salmo salar (assembly GCF_965601325.2). Lineage (NCBI taxonomy): Eukaryota > Metazoa > Chordata > Actinopteri > Salmoniformes > Salmonidae > Salmo > Salmo salar. The sequence continues at coordinate 83,249,012 of NC_138296.1, read as the reverse complement.
TCATCATAGTGCTTCATGGTTTTTGCGACTGCACTTGAAGAAACTTTTGAAGCTGTTGAAATTTTCCGGATTGACTGATCTTAATGTCTTAAAGTAATGGACTGTCGATTCTCTTTGCTTATTTGAGCCGTTCTTGACATAATATGGACTCGGTAAGCTGCTCTGACAGCTGATGTTTAAAGTTAGAGAGGGAGATAAGACTCCAGCTTCACTGATTTTTGCAATTCGTTCCAGTCATTGGCAGCAGAGAACTGGAAGGAAAGGTGGCCAAAGGAAGTGTTGGCTTTGGGGATGACCAGTGAAATATACGTGCTGGAGCACGTGCTACGGGAGGGTGCTGCTATGGTGACCAGTGAGCTGAGATAAGGCGGGGTTTTACCTAGCAAAAACGTATAGATGACCTGGAGCCAGTGGGTTTGGCGACGAATATGTAGTGAGGGCCAGCCAATGAGAGCATACAGGTCGCAGTGGTGGGTAGTATATGGGGCTTTGGTGACAAAACAGATGGCACTGTGATAGACTACATCCAATTTGCTGAGTAGAGTGTTGAGTGAAGTGAAGGATCGGTAGGATAGTCAGTTTTACGAGGGTATGTTTGGCAGCATGAGTGAAGGAGGCTTTGTTGCGAAATAGGAAGCAGATTCTATATTTAATTTTGGATTGGAGATGCTTAATATGAGTCTGGAAGGAGAGTTTACAGTCTAACCAGACACTGAGGTATTTGAAGTTGTCCATATATTCGAAGTCAGAACCATCCAGAGCAGTGATGCTAGTCGGGTGGGCGGGTGCGGGCAACAATCAGTTGAAAAGCATGCACTTAGTTTTACTAGCATTTAAAAGCAGTTGGAGGCCACGGAAGGAGTGTTGTATGGCATTGAAGCTCGTCTGGAGGTTTGTTAGCACAGTGTCCAAAGAAGGGCCAGAAGTATACAGAATGGTGTCGTCTGCATACAGGTGGATCAGAGAATCACCAGCAGCAAGAGCGACATCATTGATGTATACAGAGAAAAGAGTCAGCCCGAGAATTGAACCCTGTGGCACCCCCATAGAGACTGCCAGAGGTCCGGACGACAGGCCCTCCGATTTGACACACTGAACTCTATCTGAGAAGTAGTTGGTGAACCAGGCGAGGTAGTCATTTGAGAATCCAAGGCTATTGAGTCTGTCGATGAGAATGTGGTGATTGACAGAGTCGAAAGTCTTGGCCAGGTCGATGAAGACGGCTGCACAGTACTGTCTTTCATCGATGACGGTTATATCGTTTAGGACCTTGAGCGTGGCTGAGGTGCACCCATGACCAGCTCAGAAACCAGATTGCATAGTGGAGAAGGTACCGTGGGATTCAAAATGGTCAGTGATCTGTTTGTTAACTTGGCTTACAAAGATTTTAGAAAGGCAGGGCAGGATGGATATAGGTCTAACAGTTTGGGTCTAGAGTGTCTCCACCTTTGAAGAGGGGGATGACCGCGGCAGCTTTCCAAACTTTGGGGATCCCAGACGATACGAAAGAGGTTGAACAGGCTAGTAATAGGGGTTGCAACAATTTCGGCGGTAATTTTAGAAAGAGTTGTGTTTACCACTGTTTTGGTTATTATATGATTGCATGTGTTATTTCACAGTTTTGATGCCTTCACTATTATTATACAATGTAGAAAATAGTACAAATAAAGAAAAACCCTTGAATGAGTAGGTGTCCAAACTTTTGACTGGTACTGTACAGGTAGATGTAAATGTACCCTGGTGAGTGGGCGAGTGAGAAGGTAGACAAATGTGGCTTTACCCCCCTTACATCAGATAACAGAAGGCCAGAGCAGCGAAAGCAGAGGGAGTACAGAGCAGGAAAGCAGTCCATTATAACCACAAGCTGGACACTCCATTAAGATGAAACAAAACACTTAACAGGAGGTGAAGGATAGCCATTTAAGAGCACAATCAAATCAGCGAGGCTTCGGGTTTTGACAACTGCTAATGTCAGAGTCTCTTTGGACAGCAAAGGAATACGCTAATGTATGTGAATGAATAAATGTATGTAAAATGGTAAGCCCTGTGTACTGGTGTGTCTTTACCGCTGAGAAGATGGAGGCCTTCTCCCTGTGTCTGCCTCTCTTGACAAGCTCAAGCAGCAGAGGAGTGGTCCTATTCATATCGGTCTCAGTGATACCCAGATCACGGGACACCTGCTCACGGCTGTCCAGGCCATTTAGCTGAAAATAACACACACACACAGTGAATGCAGCACTGACATTTCCAAGTATTATATTTGTCTAAATGTCCAGCCAGCCCCATCCACTGGGAGTAAAACACCCACTGAGTTGATCTCTGGCTGGAAGACAGCAAGCGTGAAGTCTATGTGGAACACCTGCAGGAAGTCTATGATAAGGCTGGCCACCAGGCATCCTACAAAGGGAAAGATATGATTAGCCTCATGAAAAAAAATGAGTAATTGTAAGGTATGTTGATTATGGGATGAGCAGATTATGACAATCATGGTGGATAATAAAACCCTGACTTACCATCCTGTGTATTAAGACATTTCTTCAAGTTTTCATTGACAAGTGGAGTTTTATTCTGTGGGGTGAAGTGAATGAGAGTGAAGCAAAGGTTATGCAGAAGTGGATAAATCATATGCTTTAGACACATCCATAAAATTAAAAGTCATTATTAAAGAGAAGCAATAAGTAGCCCGAAGCTATCAGGATTTTTTGAATATCCTCCCAAGTCAGCTAGTTATCTATCTTACCTCCACTCTAGCTTGTTCATCCATGGCCAGGAAGACAGCAGCGCGCATTTCTGCCTGCAAAATACCACAACACCAAAAAGAGGGTGTTGGCCAAAGCAAGTGGGCCGCATAAACTAGTTAGCTATACACTAGATAGGTAACTAAGTACCTAAATATGTATACTTATGAGTTAGCTAGCTGACTAGCAGTTGGTCATCCAAAGTTAGAAGCTAGCTAGCCCGCTGTGAAGCCAGATAACGTTACCAATGTGCTAGCTATGTAGCTATTGCCAAATTTTAACGTTAGCTGTGTTACAGCAACATTCTCAATCTTTGAACTGTCCTTTCGACATAGATTTACACGTTATGTAGCTACGTACCTTTAGTTTATTCAACACCCCATTGTTTTCTAAGGTTTGGATCAAAAGACCCCGCAACTCACTGTCGTCCTCCGTTGCAGACATCTTTCTTTCAGCTGACAACCAAAACAAACGCTGAGGACAGGGCAACTATCTGATACTTCAGCAACACCGATTCCAGGAAAAAGGAACCGGCAAATCCAGCGCCTGTTCCTTGCACGAGCTAAACTGCGGAGACGTGCATATCTTTAGCGCCACAATGACTCTGAGTCATTGAGAAATATGACTGAATTGAAATGTCCATCAGATCTTTTGATTGAAGTTGCTGTTGATTTGCTGACCTGTCTCATGTGTCAAGGTGCAATACCTACTAGGCTACACTGTCCTAACGTTTGAGTACTTTTTTTGTGGGTGGTTTGGGAATGGTTGGTCGTGACATTTGTTCCATAGTGTTCTCTCTCAGTTGTGTGCCTTTACAATAACATTGTTTTATTAAAATGTAACCTTTATTTAACTAACCAAGTCAGTTAAGAACAAACTCTTATTTACAATGACTGCCTACCCCGGCTAAACGCTGTGTGCACACCAGCGCAAACGACGCTGGGCCAATTGTGCGCCGCCCTATGGGACTCCCAATCACGGTCGGATGTGATACAGCCTCGAATCGAACCAGGGACTGTAATGACGCCTCTTGCACTGAGATGCAGTGTCTATTTACACCACTGCGCCCCTCGGGAGCCCACGCCGTTTAGATCTTTGCTTATCAAAAAAGATGCACGTCAAATAACGCTATTCGACGCTCAAATAAGATTTTCATTTGACACGTCAAATAGCAATTGTATTATATACTGCTCAAAAAAATAAAGGGAACACTTAAACAACACATCCTAGATCTGAATGAATGAAATAATCTTATTAAATACTTTTTTCTTTACATAGTTGAATGTGCTGACAACAAAATCACACAAAAATAATCAATAGAAATCCAATTTATCAACCCATGGAGGTCTGGATTTGGAGTCACACCCAAAATTAAAGTGGAAAACCACACTACAGGCTGATCCAACTTTGATGTAATGTCCTTCAAACAAGTCAAAATGAGGCTTAGTAGTGTGTGTGGCCTCCACGTGCCTGTATGACCTCCCTACAACGCCTGGGCATGCTCCTGATGAGGTGGTGGATGGTCTCCTGAGGGATCTCCTCCCAGACCTGGACTAAAGCATCCGCCAACCCCTGGACAGTCTGTGGTGCAACGTGGCGTTGGTGGATGGAGCGAGACATGATGTCCCAGATGTGCTCAATTGGATTCAGGTCTGGGGAACAGGCGGGCCAGTCCATAGCATAAATGCCTTCCTCTTGCAGGAACTGCTGACACACTCCAGCCACATGAGGTCTAGCATTGTCTTGCATTAGGAGGAACCCAGGGCCAACCGCACCAGCATATGGTCTCACAAGGGGTCTGAGGATCTCATCTCGGTACCTAATGGCAGTCAGGCTACCTCTGGCGAGCACATGGAGGGCTGTGCGGCCCCCCAAAGAAATGCCACCCCACACCATGACTGACCCACCGCCAAACCGGTCATGCTGGAGGATGTTGCAGGCAGCAGAACGTTCTCCACGGCGTCTCCAGACTCTGTCACGTCTGTCACGTGCTCAGTGTGAACCTGCTTTCATCTGTGAAGAGCACAGGGTGCCAGTGGCGAATTTGCCAATCTTGGTGTTCTCTTTGAGCAGACACATGCACATTTGTGGCCTGCTGGAGGTCATTTTGCAGGGCTCTGGCAGTGCTCCTCCTGCTCCTCCTTGCACAAAGGCGGAGGTAGCGGTCCTGCTGCTGGGTTGTTGCCCTCCTACGGCCTCCTCCACGTCTCCTGATGTACTGGCCTGTCTCCTGGTAGCGCCTCCATGCTCTGCACATTACGCTGACAGACACAGCAAACCTTCTTGCCACAGCTCGCATTGATGTGCCATCCTAGATGAGCTGCACTACCTGAGCCACTTGTGTGGGTTGTAGACTCCGTCTCATGCTACCACTAGAGTGAAAGCACCGCCAGCATTAAAAAGTGACCAAATCATCAGCCAGGAAGCATAGGAACTGAGAAGTGGTCTGTGGTCCCACCTGCAGAACCACTCCTTTATTGGGGGTGTCTTGCTAATTGCCTATAATTTCCACCTGTTGTCTATTCCATTTGCACAACAGCATGTGAAATGTATTGTCAATCAGTGTTGCTTCCTAAGTGGACAGTTTGATTTCACAGAAGTGTGATTGACTTGGAGTTACATTGTGTTGTTTAAGTGGTCCCTTTATTTTTTTGAGCAGTGTATAATGTTGTGTGTGCTGAATTTGCACGTGGAAGCCAAGCGCCACCATTACGATCACTGTCAAAGCTGTACAATACTCCATTGGTAATAAGGCATTATTTGTTCGACCGAATGGGATAACGTCTGTGTGAGCGTTTGAAATTAGATCAGGATCAAACGAGCAGGATACCTTTTTTTTTGCAAATATCTTTGACACAGATGTTATTAGCAAATTCTGGGGTGTCTAGCCAGCTTTAGCTTGGTACCTAGCTAGCACCAATGCAACCAGCCTGAATACAGTGAACAGTAGAAACGGCAGTCATGTTCAATATTCTTAGCAATGATTTAGGAATCTATGTGAGTAAGTATTCGCTAGGTAGCCACTTGTTGTTCTCCTATTGAAATAACTACCTAGCCAGCTACTTAACCCTGTTGCCCAAAACTACATTTATAAGCAGCCAGCTAGCGTCATCTGGCTACTGTGGCTTGACCGGACCGGGTTATGTGTTGTGAAGCTAGCCACAATAAGGATTAGCCAGAATAGTGGAATTTGCTGTTCGCCTTCAAAATAAAAATCCATCTTTGAATGTAACGCAGAAAGTTCTAATTGGTGGAATCATGCCATTTTTTTAGACGAGGTAATGTTAAACATTAATGGAGTGTTGGAATGTGGAGCAATGAAATGGGGTATCAGTCTACGCGTTGACACCCAGAGAACACAACTGTGAAGTGTTTACGCAAATATTAGCTCTTATTGCGGGACTTTGACGGTGGGAAATCACCTCCCCAGTCAGCCTATTGTGCGTATTGACGTTCATATTGCACTGTACAGCTTTACCTAATGATTGGGGATCAAGGAAATACACAAAGTAGGTTGACTGGTACAATAAATGTGGCTCAATTCACAGTGGTTTCAGAGTCCTGCAATAAGGCATGATTCCACAATTTATATTATTTGCATGACTTTCATTGAGAGACGTTTATTTTAAAGGCAAACCGCAAATTCCACTATTGTGGCTAATCCTTTTTGTGCCCAGCTTCACATAACTTGCAGCTGCATGCACCGTCTGATCAAGTCAGGTAAGTGACTCTGCACCAATGCTCCCTGACTAAGCTATTTCTCTTCTCATACTGTATGTCTTCAACAATGTTTGAGGCATCATTTTAGGAAACAGTACAAGTTAGTGTTGCAACACAAGTTTTATTCAGAGTAAGAGATGTTAACACCAGCATGATAAAAATCGTACAAACGTCACAATTTCAAATGAAATATCATAGCAACTTGTGATTTTAAACATACAACAAAAATTATAGATCAACAAAAATCATGCCATGTGGTACCAAAATTAAGTTGGAAAGTTTGCAAGAGGGGACAGGGGAAAGGAGAGAAGGAAATACATTTTGTATAAAATCATTTTCATCAAAGCATTACTCAAAATAAATTATAATTGTAGCAGTTTAATAAATTCATGAATTCCCAAATATTCATACGAAAATTATTCTGCATTCTAGCATGTGACATGTTAGTGTTCTGTATGTAAATAATTACAGATAAACTTTAACATTTGATATTACAGTATGAACTGACTGTTGGTGAGCAGCAGATTTGTGCTTAAAATTCCGGTTTCCTTTGTATCAGTAAGCATAATTGACTAAAGAAAAATAGTAGAAGCTGTCGATCCATCTAAAGCTTTGCTATATTGGCAATAAGCTGCTGACACAAAGCTTTAGACACGGACATGAGTAGTCATATGGAATGTGGACCTCTAGTCTAGTAGAAGTCCACATTCCACCTGTGAGATCAGGTCAATGACTATAGCACCCTCAGGTTGACTATCAAAAAGGGATGTCTGAAGTGAACTTGACTCACGGAGCTCTGTCTCGTGGACTCCACAGACTAACTTACTTCCACATAGGTCTTACGTGAATCATTCTCTCTATTTACCCATATTCATACTCACATGAAGTGTATGAACGATAAACTGGATTAAGAATACATTTATAATCCATTAGTAGAGTCATCTTCAGCAGGAGCAAGTCACATGGTTATGACAATTTGTAGAGGAAATGTAATTAGTAATAAGTACATACTATGTAAGGGTAGGTTACTGCAGTTGGCTGATGTTTAAAAGATAACGGCATTATAGGGGGCTGACATTGACACTTACATTGCATTATAATGGTGTTTTTAAAGGTCCAATTCAGCTGTTTTTATCTCAATATCAAATCTTTTCTGGGCAACAAGTAGGTTACTGTGATTGTTTTCAATTAAAATGGTCAAAAATAAACAAAAATAGCTTCTCAGCAAAGAGCAATTTCTCAAGCAATAATTTTTCTTGGACTGTCTGAGAGTGGTCTGAGTGGGGAAGGGAAAACTGAAAACTAGCTGTTTTTGGCAGAGAGATTTGGAACTCGCTTTCTTTTAACTTTTAACTAATTTACGGCCAAAACTCCATCCCACCAAAACAGGCAGAAATTTCAGGCGGTCTTTTAAAACAGCTCTTACACAAAAAGGGCATTATCATAAATTTCACAATTTCACAGTATTATTCCAAACTCATTGTGCGGAAATATATATGAAACACAGAAAAATCATTTTTTTGACTGCATTGGGCCTTTGAATACATTTATTAAGGGTGTCTCCTAGAAAGTGGTTGCAATTTACTCATGAAGTTGTCATCAATCATAGAAGCAATAATAAATCATGGACCACCATTACCAATATCACCGTTGTTGGTTAGCATTCTTTGCTGTTATAATGGATATCAATAACATCTTTTTTTTTTACCAATATATCCACTTTTAGGACTGAATCAAAGAGCAGTCTTTATCTCATGTAATGTGTTGTGGCTCAGACACATAGATGCATGATCGCAAAGACATTTCAACTGAACAAGTGCAATAATATACTATGATTAATGAAGGACGTTGACCCTGTAAGTCGAGCGCATCAATCAGTCTTTATAAAGATAACTTTTCTACAAAACCTCTGACCATCAATTTGAGCTTTCAAGTACCTCTTTAAGTTTCAATCAAAACATCAAAACATGGAAACAAAGGTGTCCCTGTGCAAAATGTAACATGAAAAGAACGAAACTCATTAACTCATCCATCGTTCATTTTGGAACTGATCTCCCCATGTTGAATTCCTAAAACATGATTGTATTAAAAGATTTATACAAAACTTAATACATTTACATTGTTAGTAAAAAGATTTTAATCAGCTATAATTTCATTTATAAGAAATTGCATATACCCAAACCTTTTCTATATAGATTGCATCCCATATCTAAACAAGTGATGTAATCATTGTTATACCAATATTGCTGATAAGTGGTCCTACTAAGTATTCAATAGAATTAAAATAAATTAGTAATGCTAGATTGTCTCCTTTATATTTTCCATAGCCATTGGTCGTTGGACATCTCGCTCTGTGTTTTTAACAACACAGATTACTAAGACTTTTTATTTCTAACTAAATGAAGTATAGTCATTCTAGGTTATGGGAGTTGCACCAGTTAGTAGTTTCCGTGTCATGATGTTTAAAATGTGTCATATTTATACATGGTTTCTTCTTAAACTTGATTTAAACACAGACATTATTATTAGTGTTCACACAGACCACTGAAGACAAAGAGTTTTTCAAACATTGTTACAAAAATCAATACATTTACATCCATTAAACAATCTTCACACCAAAGGTCATTTTTGTTTTCTATGACATACTTAGAGAAAAGCTTATCTAAAAATGATTGGTCCTCACATTGCCCTCATCTGGCTACCCACCCGTGGCACTCAGTTTTGATTGGTCCTCACATTTCTCTCATCTGGCTCTCCACCGTGGCGCTCAGTTTTGTCCTTTTTATCAATATCGTTAAAATAATGAATGATACAAGCTTACAATTAATAAATACATATACACTAAAATGTGCATACATTAGCAGCTATAAACAGTACATCACATTATATTAGGTCATATGAAAATGTACAAAACGTGAATGTTCTTTGAAACTTTTGCCATTGGGAACTATTTTTAAAGCAAGGCAAAAAACCCATTACAATGGAGCTCAGAGCATTACAGCATAATGAATAAAAGAAATACTACGGTAAATTACAGCAGCAACAATCATAATCCATTCTCTCTTTTGACTTTTATTTGTTGCTTTAATATCATTTGATTTGACCTCAGACCGGGCCTGTTGGCCAGAAGATAGGCTACTACACTTGGATGCCTTGCACTGCTTGTTTGATGTTCTCCAATAGTTCCTTGTTCTCTGGACTCTGGTATTGGTCTTGATGGGTGTACATGTCTGTCAGAGTACTCACATAAGTGTCAAAGTTTTGTTCATTCATTGGCTCCTGTGAGGGGAAAAAATACCAATAAGGACAATGGTACATAGTGTATGTTCAGCAGTCAGATTTACTATGGTGTCATTGTGATGATCAATTCATTTTGTTTTCAGAGAGAATGGAGAGGAGGGAAATAAAAATTGGTCAGGGAAGGACATTGACAGCTGCGAACATTGTCAAAACAGTATTGTGGGCTGTACTAACACAGTATGGTGGGTTGTACTAACACAGTATTGTGGGATGTACTAACACAGTATGGTGGGTTGTACTAACACAGTATTGTGGGTTGTACTAACACAGTATAGTGGGGTTGTACTAACACAGTATGGTGGGGTTGTATAGTGGGGTTGTACTAACACAGTATGGTGGGTTGTACTAACACAGTATGGTGGGTTGTACTAACACAGTATTGTGGGTTGTACTAACACAGTATTGTGGGTTGTACTAACACAGTATGGTGGGGTTGTGCTGACATAGTATGGTGGGGATGTACTGACACAGTATGGTGGGGTTGTACTAACACAGTATGGTGGGGTTGTACTAACACAGTATGGTGGGTTGTACTAACACAGTATGGTGGGGTTGTGCTAACACAGTATAGTGGAGTTGTACTAACACAGTATGGTGGGTTGTACTAACACAGTTTATGGGGTTGTGCTAACACAGTATGGTGGGTTGTACTAACAGTTTAGTGGGGTTGTACTAACACAGTATGGTGGGGTTGTACTAACACAGTACAGTGGGGTTGTACAAACACAGTATAGTGGGGTTGTACTAACAGTTTAGTGGGGTTGTACTAACACAGTATGGTGGGGTTGTACTAACACAGTTTAGTGGGGTTGTACTAACACAGTATAGTGGGGTTGTACTAACAGTTTAGTGGGGTTGTACTAACACAGTATGGTGGGGTTGTACTAACAGTTTAGTGGGGTTGTACTAACACAGTTTAGTGGGGTTGTACTAACACAGTTTAGTGGGGTTGTACTAACAGTTTAGTGGGGTTGTACTAACAGTTTAGTGGGGTTGTACTAACACAGTTTAGTGGGGTTGTACTAACACAGTTTAGTGGGGTTGTACTAACACAGTATAGTGGGATTGTACTAAGTCAGTATGGTGGGGTTGTGCTAACACAGCAGAGGGGGGTTGTGCTAACACAGTATGGTGGGGTTGTACTAAGACAGTATGGTGGGGTTGTACTAACACAGTATAGTGGGGTTGTACTAACACAGTATGGTGGGGTTGTACTAACACAGTATAGTGGGGTTGTACTAACACAGTAGTGGGGTTGTATAGTGGGGTTGTACTAACGCAGTTTGTGGGGTTGTACTAACACAGTATAGTGAGGTTGTGCTAACACAGTATAGTGGGGTTGTGCTAACACAGTATAGTGGGGTTGTATTGTGGGGTTGTACTAACACAGTATGGTGGGGTTGTACTAACACAGTATAGTGAGGTTGTGCTAACACAGTAGTGGGGTTGTATTGTGGGGTTGTACTAACACAGTATAGTGGGGTTGTACTAAAACAGTATAGTGGGGTTGTATAGTGGGGTTGTACTAACACAGTATGGTGGGGTTGTACTAACTCAGTATAGTGGGGTTGTACTAACACAGTATAGTAGGGTTGTACTAACACAGTGTAGTGGGGTTGTACTAACACAGTATAGTGGGGTTGTACTAACACAGTATAGTAGGGTTGTACTAACACAGTGTAGTGGGGTTGTACTAACACAGTATAGTGGGGTTGTACTAACACAGTATAGTGGGGTTGTGCTAACACAGTATAGTGGGGTTGTGCTAACACAGTATAGTGGGGTTGTACAAACACAGTATAGTGGGGTTGTACTAAAACAGTATAATGGGGTTGTGCTAACACAGTATAGTTTGGTTGAATTAACACAGTATGGTGGGGTTGTGCTAACACAGTATAGTGGGGTTGTTCTAACACAGTGTAGTGGGATTGAATTTTGGGGTTGTACTAACACAGTATAGTGAGGTTGTATAGTGGGGTTGTACTAACACAGTATGGTGGGGTTGTACTAACACAGTATAGTGGGGTTGTACTAACACAGTATAGTGGGGTTGTACTAACACAGTATAGTGGGGTTGTACTCAAACAGTACAGTGGGGTTGTACTAACAGTATAGTGGGGTTGTACTAACAAAGTATGTTGGGGTTGAACTAACACAGTTTAGTGGGGTTGTACTAACACAGTATAGTGGGGTTTTACTGACACAGTATGGTGGGGTTTTACTGACACAGTATGGTGGGGTTGTGCTAACACAGTATAGTGGGGTTGTAGTAACACAGTATGGTGGGGTTGTATAGTGGGGTTGTACTAACACAGCATGGTGGGGTTATAGTTACACAGTATAGTGGGGTTGTACTAACACAATATGGTGGGGTTGTATAGGGGGGTTGTACTAACACAATATGGTGGGGTTGTATTAACACAGTATGGTGGGTTTGTACTAACAGTTTAGTGGGGTTGTACTAACACAGTATGGTGGGTTGTACTAGCACAGTATAGTGGGGTTGTACTAACACAGTATAGTGGGGTTGTACTAACAGTTTAGTGGGGTTGTACTAACACTGTATGGTGGGGTTGTGCTAACAGAGTTTAGTGGGGTTGTACTAACACAGTATAGTGGGATTGTACTAAGTCAGTATGGTGGGGTTGTATTAACACAGTATAGTGGGGTTGTACTAACACAGTGTAGTGGGGTTGTGCTAACACAGTATAGTGGGGTTGTACTAAGACAGTATGGTGGGGTTGTATTAACACAGTATAGTGGGGTTGTACTAACACAGTATAGTGGGGTTGTACTAACACAGTACGGTAGGGTTGTACTAACACAGTATAGTGGGGTTGTACTAACACAGTATAGTGGGGTTGTACTAACACAGTTTGGTGGGGTTGTACTAACACAGTATAGTGAGGTTGTGCTAACACAGTATAGTGAGGTTGTATAGTGGGGTTTTGCTAACACAGTATAGTGGGGTTGTGCTAACACAGTATAGTGAGGTTGTATTGTGGGGTTGTACTAACACAGTATGGTGGGGTTGTAATAACACAGTATGGTGGGGTTGTGCTAACACAGTATAGTGGGGTTGTATATTGGGGTTGTGCTAACACAGTAGTGGGGTTGTATTGTGGGGTTGAACTAGCACAGTATGGTGGGGTTGTACTAACACAGTATAGTGGGGTTGTACTAACACAGTTTGTGGGGTTGTACTAACACAGTATAGTGAGGTTGTGCTAACAAGGTATAGTGGGGTTGTGCTAACACAGTATAGTGAGGTTGTATTGTGGGGTTGTACTAACACAGTTTAGTGGGGTTGTACTAACACAGTTTAGTGGGGTTGTACTAACAGTTTAGTGGGGTTGTACTAACAGTTTAGTGGGGTTGTACTAACACAGTTTAGTGGGGTTGTACTAACACAGTTTAGTGGGGTTGTACTAACACAGTATAGTGGGATTGTACTAAGTCAGTATGGTGGGGTTGTGCTAACACAGCAGAGGGGGGTTGTGCTAACACAGTATGGTGGGGTTGTACTAAGACAGTATGGTGGGGTTGTACTAACACAGTATAGTGGGGTTGTACTAACACAGTATGGTGGGGTTGTACTAACACAGTATAGTGGGGTTGTACTAACACAGTAGTGGGGTTGTATAGTGGGGTTGTACTAACGCAGTTTGTGGGGTTGTACTAACACAGTATAGTGAGGTTGTGCTAACACAGTATAGTGGGGTTGTGCTAACACAGTATAGTGGGGTTGTATTGTGGGGTTGTACTAACACAGTATGGTGGGGTTGTACTAACACAGTATAGTGAGGTTGTGCTAACACAGTAGTGGGGTTGTATTGTGGGGTTGTACTAACACAGTATAGTGGGGTTGTACTAAAACAGTATAGTGGGGTTGTATAGTGGGGTTGTACTAACACAGTATGGTGGGGTTGTACTAACTCAGTATAGTGGGGTTGTACTAACACAGTATAGTAGGGTTGTACTAACACAGTGTAGTGGGGTTGTACTAACACAGTATAGTGGGGTTGTACTAACACAGTATAGTGGGGTTGTGCTAACACAGTATAGTGGGGTTGTGCTAACACAGTATAGTGGGGTTGTACAAACACAGTATAGTGGGGTTGTACTAAAACAGTATAATGGGGTTGTGCTAACACAGTATAGTTTGGTTGAATTAACACAGTATGGTGGGGTTGTGCTAACACAGTATAGTGGGGTTGTTCTAACACAGTGTAGTGGGATTGAATTTTGGGGTATTACTAACACAGTATAGTGAGGTTGTATAGTGGGGTTGTACTAACACAGTATGGTGGGGTTGTACTAACACAGTATAGTGGGGTTGTACTCAAACAGTACAGTGGGGTTGTACTAACAGTATAGTGGGGTTGTACTAACAAAGTATGTTGGGGTTGAACTAACACAGTTTAGTGGGGTTGTACTAACACAGTATAGTGGGGTTTTACTGACACAGTATGGTGGGGTTTTACTGACACAGTATGGTGGGGTTGTGCTAACACAGTATAGTGGGGTTGTAGTAACACAGTATGGTGGGGTTGTATAGTGGGGTTGTACTAACACAGCATGGTGGGGTTATAGTTACACAGTATGGTGGGGTTGTATAGTGGGGTTGTATAGTGGGGTTGTACTAACACAATATGGTGGGGTTGTATAGTGGGGTTGTATAGGGGGGTTGTACTAACACAATATGGTGGGGTTGTATTAACACAGTATGGTGGGGTTGTACTAACAGTTTAGTGGGGTTGTACTAACACAGTATGGTGGGTTGTACTAGCACAGTATAGTGGGGTTGTACTAACACAGTATAGTGGGGTTGTACTAACAGTTTAGTGGGGTTGTACTAACACTGTATGGTGGGGTTGTGCTAACAGAGTTTAGTGGGGTTGTACTAACACAGTATAGTGGGATTGTACTAAGTCAGTATAGTGGGGTTGTATTAACACAGTATAGGGTGGTTGTACTAACACAGTACGGTAGGGTTGTACTAACACAGTATAGTGGGGTTGTACTAACACAGTATAGTGGGGTTGTACTAACACAGTTTGGTGGGGTTGTACTAACACAGTATAGTGAGGTTGTGCTAACACAGTATAGTGAGGTTGTATAGTGGGGTTTTGCTAACACAGTATAGTGGGGTTGTGCTAACACAGTATAGTGAGGTTGTATTGTGGGGTTGTACTAACACAGTATGGTGGGGTTGTAATAACACAGTATGGTGGGGTTGTGCTAACACAGTATAGTGGGGTTGTATATTGGGGTTGTGCTAACACAGTAGTGGGGTTGTATTGTGGGGTTGAACTAGCACAGTATGGTGGGGTTGTACTAACACAGTATAGTGGGGTTGTACTAACACAGTTTGTGGGGTTGTACTAACACAGTATAGTGAGGTTGTGCTAACAAGGTATAGTGGGGTTGTGCTAACACAGTATAGTGAGGTTGTATTGTGGGGTTGTACTAACACAGTATGGTGGGGTTGTACTAACACAGGTTGTGCTAACACAGTGTAGTGAGGTTGTATAGTGGGGTTGTGCTAACACGGTAGTGGGGTTGTATTGTGGGGTTGAACTAACACAGTATAGTGGGGTTGTGCTAACACAGTTTAGTGGGGTTGTACTAACACAGTATGGTGGGTTGGACTAACACAGTATGGTGGGGTTGTACTAACACAGTATAGTGGGGTTGTGTAATGGGTTTGTACTAACACAGTATGGTGGGGTTGTACTAACACAGTATAGTGGAGTTGTACTAACACAGTATAGTGGGGTTGTATAATGGGGTTGTACTAACACAGTGTAGTGGGGTTGTACTCACACAGTATGGTGGGGTTGTACTAACACAGTATGGTGGGGTTGTACTAACACAGTATGGTGGGGTTGTGCTAACACAGTATGCTGGGGTTGTACTAACACAGTATAGTGGGGTTGTACTAACACAGTATAGTGGGGTTGTACTAACACAGTATAGTGGGGTTTTACTAACACAGTATAGTGGGGTTGTGGTAACACAGTTTAGTGGGGTTGTACTTTCAAAATGTAGTGGGGTTGTGCTAACACAGTATGATGGGCTTGTGCTAACACAGTATGGTGGGGTTGTGCTAACACAGTTTAGTGGGGTTGTGCTAACACAGTATAGTGGGGTTGTGCTAACACAGTATAGTGGTGTTGTATAGTGGGGTTGTACTAACACAGGATGGTGGGGTTGTATAGTGGGTTTGTACTTACACAGTATAGTGGGGTTGTTCTAACACAGTATGATGGGGTTGTACTAACACAATATAGTGGGGTTGTATAATGGGGTTGAACTAACACAGTATAGTGGGGTTGTGCTAACACAGAATAGTGGGGTTGTACTAACACAGTATAGTGGGGTTGTACTAACACAGTATGGTGGGGTTGTACTAACACAGTTTAGTGGGGTTGTACTAACACAGTATAGTGAGGTTGTATAGTGGGGTTTTGCTAACACAGTATAGTGGGGTTGTGCTAACACAGTATAGTGAGGTTGTATTGTGGTGTTGTACTAACACAGTATGGTGGGGTTGTGCTAACACAGTATGGTGGGGTTGTGCTAACACAGTATAGTGGGGTTGTATATTGGGGTTGTGCTAACACAGTAGTGGGGTTGTTTTGTGGGGTTGAACTAGCACAGTATGGTGGGGTTGTACTAACACAGTATAGTGGGGTTGTACTAACACAGTGTAGTGGGGTTGTGCTAACACAGTATAGTGGGGTTGTACTAAGACAGTATGGTGGGGTTGTATTAACACAGTATAGTGGGGTTGTACTAACACAGTATAGTGGGGTTGTACTAACACAGTACGGTAGGGTTGTACTAACACAGTATAGTGGGGTTGTACTAACACAGTATAGTGGGGTTGTACTAACACAGTTTGGTGGGGTTGTACTAACACAGTATAGTGAGGTTGTGCTAACACAGTATAGTGAGGTTGTATAGTGGGGTTTTGCTAACACAGTATAGTGGGGTTGTGCTAACACAGTATAGTGAGGTTGTATTGTGGGGTTGTACTAACACAGTATGGTGGGGTTGTAATAACACAGTATGGTGGGGTTGTGCTAACACAGTATAGTGGGGTTGTATATTGGGGTTGTGCTAACACAGTAGTGGGGTTGTATTGTGGGGTTGAACTAGCACAGTATGGTGGGGTTGTACTAACACAGTATAGTGGGGTTGTACTAACACAGTTTGTGGGGTTGTACTAACACAGTATAGTGAGGTTGTGCTAACAAGGTATAGTGGGGTTGTGCTAACACAGTATAGTGAGGTTGTATTGTGGGGTTGTACTAACACAGTATGGTGGGGTTGTACTAACACAGGTTGTGCTAACACAGTGTAGTGAGGTTGTATAGTGGGGTTGTGCTAACACGGTAGTGGGGTTGTATTGTGGGGTTGAACTAACACAGTATAGTGGGGTTGTGCTAACACAGTTTAGTGGGGTTGTACTAACACAGTATGGTGGGTTGGACTAACACAGTATGGTGGGGTTGTACTAACACAGTATAGTGGGGTTGTGTAATGGGTTTGTACTAACACAGTATGGTGGGGTTGTACTAACACAGTATAGTGGAGTTGTACTAACACAGTATAGTGGGGTTGTATAATAGGGTTGTACTAACACAGTGTAGTGGGGTTGTACTCACACAGTATGGTGGGGTTGTACTAACACAGTATGGTGGGGTTGTACTAACACAGTATGGTGGGGTTGTGCTAACACAGTATGCTGGGGTTGTACTAACACAGTATAGTGGGGTTGTACTAACACAGTATAGTGGGGTTGTACTAACACAGTATAGTGGGGTTTTACTAACACAGTATAGTGGGGTTGTGGTAACACAGTTTAGTGGGGTTGTACTTACAAAATTTAGTGGGGTTGTGCTAACACAGTATGATGGGCTTGTGCTAACACAGTATGGTGGGGTTGTGCTAACACAGTTTAGTGGGGTTGTGCTAACACAGTATAGTGGGGTTGTGCTAACACAGTATAGTGGTGTTGTATAGTGGGGTTGTACTAACACAGGATGGTGGGGTTGTATAGTGGGTTTGTACTTACACAGTATAGTGGGGTTGTTCTAACACAGTATGATGGGGTTGTACTAACACAATATAGTGGGGTTGTATAGTGGGGTTGAACTAACACAGTATAGTGGGGTTGTGCTAACACAGAATAGTGGGGTTGTACTAACACAGTATAGTGGGGTTGTACTAACACAGTATAGTGGGGTTGTACTAACACAGTTTGGTGGGGTTGTACTAACACAGTATAGTGAGGTTGTATAGTGGGGTTTTGCTAACACAGTATAGTGGGGTTGTGCTAACACAGTATAGTGAGGTTGTATTGTGGGGTTGTGCTAACACAGTATGATGGGCTTGTGCTAACACAGTATGGTGGGGTTGTACTAACACAGTTTAGTGGGGTTGTACTAACACAGTATAGTGAGGTTGTATAGTGGGGTTTTGCTAACACAGTATAGTGGGGTTGTGCTAACACAGTATAGTGAGGTTGTATTGTGGGGTTGTACTAACACAGTATGGTGGGGTTGTGCTAACACAGTATGGTGGGGTTGTGCTAACACAGTATAGTGGGGTTGTATATTGGGGTTGTGCTAACACAGTAGTGGGGTTGTTTTGTGGGGTTGAACTAGCACAGTATGGTGGGGTTGTACTAACACAGTATAGTGGGGTTGTACTAACACAGTTTGTGGGGTTGTACTAACACAGTATAGTGAGGTTGTGCTAACAAGGTATAGTGGGGTTGTGCTAACACAGTATAGTGAGGTTGTATTGTGGGGTTGTACTAACACAGTATGGTGGGGTTGTACTAACACAGGTTGTGCTAACACAGTGTAGTGAGGTTGTATAGTGGGGTTGTGCTAACACGGTAGTGGGGTTGTATTGTGGGGTTGAACTAACACAGTATAGTGGGGTTGTGCTAACACAGTTTAGTGGGGTTGTACTAACACAGTATGGTGGGTTGGACTAACACAGTATGGTGGGGTTGTACTAACACAGTATAGTGGGGTTGTGTAATGGGTTTGTACTAACACAGTATGGTGGGGTTGTACTAACACAGTATAGTGGAGTTGTACTAACACAGTATAGTGGGGTTGTATAATGGGGTTGTACTAACACAGTGTAGTGGGGTTGTACTCACACAGTATGGTGGGGTTGTACTAACACAGTATGGTGGGGTTGTACTAACACAGTATGGTGGGGTTGTGCTAACACAGTATGCTGGGGTTGTACTAACACAGTATAGTGGGGTTGTACTAACACAGTATAGTGGGGTTGTACTAACACATTATAGTGGGGTTTTACTAACACAGTATAGTGGGGTTGTGGTAACACAGTTTAGTGGGGTTGTACTTACAAAATTTAGTGGGGTTGTGCTAACACAGTATGATGGGCTTGTGCTAACACAGTATGGTGGGGTTGTGCTAACACAGTTTAGTGGGGTTGTGCTAACACAGTATAGTGGGGTTGTGCTAACACAGTATAGTGGTGTTGTATAGTGGGGTTGTACTAACACAGGATGGTGGGGTTGTATAGTGGGTTTGTACTTACACAGTATAGTGGGGTTGTGCTAACACAGTATGATGGGGTTGTACTAACACAGTATAGTGGGGTTGTATAGTGGGGTTTTGCTAACACAGTAGTGGGGTTGTATTGTGGGGTTGAACTAACACAGTATAGTGGGGTTGTGCTAACACAGAATAGTGGGGTTGTACTAACACAGTATAGTGGGGTTGTACTAACACAGTATAGTGGGGTTGTACTAACACAGTTTGGTGGGGTTGTACTAACACAGTATAGTGAGGTTGTATAGTGGGGTTTTGCTAACACAGTATAGTGGGGTTGTGCTAACACAGTATAGTGAGGTTGTATTGTGGGGTTGTGCTAACACAGTATGATGGGCTTGTGCTAACACAGTATGGTGGGGTTGTACTAACACAGTTTAGTGGGGTTGTACTAACACAGTATAGTGAGGTTGTATAGTGGGGTTTTGCTAACACAGTATAGTGGGGTTGTGCTAACACAGTATAGTGAGTTTGTATTGTGGGGTTGTACTAACACAGTATGGTGGGGTTGTGCTAACACAGTATGGTGGGGTTGTGCTAACACAGTATAGTGGGGTTGTATATTGGGGTTGTGCTAACACAGTAGTGGGGTTGTATTGTGGGGTTGTACTAACACAGTATAGTGGGGTTATACTAACACAGTTTGTGGGGTTGTACTAACACAGTATAGTGAGGTTGTGCTAACAAGGTATAGTGGGGTTGTGCTAACACAGTATAGTGAGGTTGTATTGTGGGGTTGTACTAACACAGTATGGTGGGGTTGTACTAACACAGGTTGTGCTAACACAGTATGATGGGCTTGTGCTAACACAGTATGGTGGGGTTGTACTAACACAGTTTAGTGGGGTTGTACTAACACAGTATAGTGAGGTTGTATAGTGGGGTTTTGCTAACACAGTATAGTGGGGTTGTGCTGACACAATATAGTGAGGTTGTATTGTGGGGTTGTGCTAACACAGTATGATGGGCTTGTGCTAACACAGTATGGTGGGGTTGTACTAACACAGTTTAGTGGGGTTGTGCTAACACAGTATAGTGGGGTTGTGCTAACACAGTATAGTGGTGTTGTATAGTGGGGTTGTACTAACACAGGATGGTGGGGTTGTATAGTGGGTTTGTACTTACACAGTATAGTGGGGTTGTGCTAACACAGTATGATGTCGTTGTACTAACACAGTATAGTGGGGTTGTACTAACACAGTTTGGTGGGGTTGTACTAACACAGTATAGTGAGGTTGTGCTAACACAGTATAGTGAGGTTGTATTGTGGGGTTGTACTAACACAGTGTGGTGGGGTTGTGCTAACACAGTTTAGTGGGGTTGTAGTAACACAGTTTGGTGGGGTTGTAGTAACACCGTTTGGTGGGGTTGTACTAACACAGTATAGTGGGTTTGTACTAACACAGTACAGTGGGGTTGTGCTAACACAGTATGATGGGGTTGTGCTAACACAGTATAGTGGGGTTGTGCTAACACCGTATGGTGGGGTTGTACTAACACAGTATAGTGGGGTTGTAGTAACACAGTTTGGTGAGGTTGTACTAACACAGTATAGTGGCTTTGTACTAACACAGTATGGTGGGATTGTACTAACACAGTTTAGTGGGGTTGTGCTAACACAGTATAGTGGGGTTGTACTAACAGTTTAGTGGGGTTGTACAAACACAGTAGAGTGGGGTTGTGCTAACACCGTATGGTGGGGTTGTACTAACACAGTATAGTGGGGTTGTACGAACAAAGTATGGTGGGGTTGTAGAGTGGGGTTAAGCTAACACAGTATAGTGGGGTTGTGCTAACACTGTATAGTGAGGTTGTATAGTGGGGTTGTACTAACACAGTATAGTGGGGTTGTATATTGGGGTTTTACGAACACAGTATCGTGGGGTTGAACTAACACAGTATAGTGGGGTTGTACTAACACAGTATAGTGGGGTTGTACTAACACAGTATAGTGGGGTTGTACTCAAACAGTATAGTGGGGTTGTACTAACACAGTATAGTGGGGTTGTACTAACACAGTATAGTGGGGTTGTGCTAACACAGTATAGTGGGGTTGTGCTAACACAGTATAGTGGGGTTGTGCTAACACAGTATAGTGAGGTTGTATTGTGGGGTTGTACTAACACAGTATGGTGGGGTTGTACTAACACAGGTTGTGCTAACACAGTATGGTGGGGTTGTACTAACACAGTTTAGTGGGGTTGTACTAACACAGTATAGTGAGGTTGTATAGTGGGGTTTTGCTAACACAGTATAGTGGGGTTGTGCTGACACAATATAGTGAGGTTGTATTGTGGGGTTGTGCTAACACAGTATGATGGGCTTGTGCTAACACAGTATGGTGGGGTTGTACTAACACAGTTTAGTGGGGTTGTGCTAACACAGTATAGTGGGGTTGTGCTAACACAGTATAGTGGTGTTGTATAGTGGGGTTGTACTAACACAGGATGGTGGGGTTGTATAGTGGGTTTGTACTTACACAGTATAGTGGGGTTGTGCTAACACAGTATGATGTCGTTGTACTAACACAGTATAGTGGGGTTGTACTAACACAGTTTGGTGGGGTTGTACTAACACAGTATAGTGAGGTTGTGCTAACACAGTATAGTGAGGTTGTATTGTGGGGTTGTACTAACACAGTGTGGTGGGGTTGTGCTAACACAGTTTAGTGGGGTTGTAGTAACACAGTTTGGTGGGGTTGTAGTAACACCGTTTGGTGGGGTTGTGCTAACACAGTTTAGTGGGGTTGTACTAACACAGTATAGTGGGGTTGTAGTAACACAGTTTGGTGAGGTTGTACTAACACAGTATAGTGGGTTTGTACTAACACAGTACAGTGGGGTTGTGCTAACACAGTATGATGGGGTTGTGCTAACACAGTATAGTGGGGTTGTGCTAACACCGTATGGTGGGGTTGTACTAACACAGTATAGTGGGGTTGTAGTAACACAGTTTGGTGAGGTTGTACTAACACAGTATAGTGGCTTTGTACTAACACAGTATGGTGGGATTGTACTAACACAGTTTAGTGGGGTTGTGCTAACACAGTATAGTGGGGTTGTACTAACAGTTTAGTGGGGTTGTACAAACACAGTAGAGTGGGGTTGTGCTAACACCGTATGGTGGGGTTGTACTAACACAGGATAGTGGGGTTGTACGAACAAAGTATGGTGGGGTTGTAGAGTGGGGTTAAGCTAACACAGTATAGTGGGGTTGTGCTAACACTGTATAGTGAGGTTGTATAGTGGGGTTGTACTAACACAGTATAGTGGGGTTGTATATTGGGGTTTTACGAACACAGTATCGTGGGGTTGAACTAACACAGTATAGTGGGGTTGTACTAACACAGTATAGTGGGGTTGTACTAACACAGTATAGTGGGGTTGTACTCAAACAGTATAGTGGGGTTGTACTAACACAGTATAGTGGGGTTGTACTAACACAGTATAGTGGGGTTGTGCTAACACTGTATAGTGGGGTTGTGCTAACACAGTATAGTGGGGTTGTGCTAACACAGTATAGTGGGGTTGTGCTAACACAGTATAGTGGGATTGTACTAACACAGTATAGTGGGGTTGTTCTAACACAGTATAGTGAGGTTGTATAGTGTGGTTGTACTAGCACAGTATGGTGGGGTTGTACTAACTCAGTATAGTGGCGTTGTACTAACACAGTATAGTGGGGTTGTACTAACACAGTGTAGTGGGGTTGTACTAACACAGTGTAGTGGGGTTGTACTAACACAGTATAGTGGGGTTGTACTAACACAGTATGGTGGGGATGTACTAAAACAGTATAGTGGGGTTGTACTAACACAGTATAGTTTGGTTGTACTAACACAGTATAGTGGGGTTGTACTAAAACAGTATAGTGGGGTTGTATAGTGGGGTTGTGCTAACACAGTATAGTGGGGTTGTGCTAACACAGTGTAGTGGGGTTGTTCTAACACAGTACAGTGGGGTTGAATTTTGGGGTTGTACTAACACAGTATAGTGAGGTTGTATAGTGTGGTTGTGCTAACACAGTGTGGTGGGGTTGTACTAACTCATTATTGTGGGGTTGTATAGTGTGGTTGTGCTAACACAGTGTGGTGGGGTTGTACTGACACAGTATGGTGGGGTTGTGCTAACACAGTATAGTGGGGTTGAACTAACACAGTATGGTGGGGTTGTACTCACACAGTATGGTGGGGTTGTACTGACACAGTATGGTGGGGTTGTGCTAACACAGTATAGTGGGGTTGTACTAACACAGTATGGTGGGGTTGTATAGTGGGGTTGTACTAACACAGTATGGTGGGGTTGTACTAACACAGTATAGTGGGGTTGTAGTAACACAGTATGGTGGGGTTGTACTAACACAGTATAGTGGGGTTGTACTAACACAGTATGGTGGGTTTGTGCTAACACAGTATAGTGGGTTTGTACTAACACAGTATATTGGGGTTTTACTGACACAGTATGGTGGGGTTGTGCTAACACAGTATGGTGGGGTTGTATAATGGGGTTGTATAGTGGGGTTGTACTAACACAATATGGTGGGGTTGTATAGTGGGGTTGTATCGGGGGGTTGTACTAACACAGTATAGTGGGGTTGTATAGTGGGGTTGTATAGGGGGGTTGTACTAACACAGTATAGTCGGGTTGTACTAACACAGTATGGTGGGGTTGTACTAACACAGTGTGGTGGGGTTGTACTAACACAGTATGGTGGGGTTGTACTAACACAGTATAGTGGGGTTGTACTAACACAGTATGGTGGGTTTGTACTAACACAGTGTGGTGGGGTTGTACTAACACTGTATGATGGGGTTGTACTAACACAGTATAGTGGGGTTGTACTCACACAGTATAGTGGGGTTGTACTAACACAGTGTAGTGGGGTTGTACTAACACAGTGTAGTGGGGTTGTACTAACACAGTATAGTAGGGTTGTACTAACACAGTATGGTGGGGATGTACTAAAACAGTATAGTGGGGTTGTACTAACACAGTATAGTGGGGTTGTACTAACACAGTATAGTGGGGTTGTACTAAAACAGTATAGTGGGGTTGTATAGTGGGGTTGTTCTAACACAGTATAGTGGGGTTGTGCTAACACAGTGTAGTGGGGTTGTTCTAACACAGTACAGTGGGGTTGAATTTTGGGGTTGTACTAACACAGTATAGTGAGGTTGTATAGTGTGGTTGTGCTAACACAGTGTGGTGGGGTTGTACTAACTCATTATAGTGGGGTTGTATAGTGTGGTTGTGCTAACACAGTGTGGTGGGGTTGTACTGACACAGTATGGTGGGGTTGTGCTAACACAGTATAGTGGGGTTGAACTAACACAGTATGGTGGGGTTGTACTCACACAGTATGGTGGGGTTGTACTCACACAGTATGGTGGGCTTGTATAGTGTGGTTGTGCTAACACAGTGTGGTGGGGTTGTACTGACACAGTATGGTGGGGTTGTGCTAACACAGTATAGTGGGGTTGTACTAACACAGTATGGTGGGGTTGTATAGTGGGGTTGTACTAACACAGTATGGTGGGGTTGTACTAACACAGTATAGTGGGGTTGTAGTAACACAGTATGGTGGGATTGTACTAACACAGTATATTGGGGTTGTACTAACACAGTATGGTGGGTTTGTGCTAACACAGTATAGTGGGTTTGTACTAACACAGTATATTGGGGTTTTACTGACACAGTATGGTGGGGTTGTGCTAACACAGTATGGTGGGGTTGTATAATGGGGTTGTATAGTGGGGTTGTACTAACACAATATGGTGGGGTTGTATAGTGGGGTTGTATCGGGGGGTTGTACTAACACAGTATAGTGGGGTTGTATAGTGGGGTTGTATAGGGGGGTTGTACTAACACAGTATAGTCGGGTTGTACTAACACAGTATGGTGGGGTTGTACTAACACAGTGTGGTGGGGTTGTACTAACACAGTATAGTGGGGTTGTACTAACACAGTATGGTGGGGTTGTACTAACACTGTATGATGGGGTTGTACTAACACAGTATGGTGGGGTTGTGCTAACACAGTATAGTGGGGTTGTATAGTGGGGTTGTACTAACACAGTATGGTGGGGTTGTACTAACACAGTATGGTGGGGTTGTAGTAACACAGTATGGTGGGGTTGTACTAACACAGTATAGTTTGGTTGTACTAACACAGTATGGTGGGTTTGTGCTAACACAGTATAGTGGGTTTGTACTAACACAGTATATTGGGGTTTTACTGACACAGTATGGTGGGGTTGTGCTAACACAGTATGGTGGGGTTGTATAATGGGGTTGTATAGTGGGGTTGTACTAACACAATATGGTGGGGTTGTATAGTGGGGTTGTATCGGGGGGTTGTACTAACACAGTATAGTGTGGTTGTATAGTGGGGTCTATAGGGGGGTTGTACTAACACAGTATAGTGGGGTTGTGCTAACACAGTATAGTGGGGTTGTACTAACACAGTATGGTGGGGTTGTACTAACACAGTGTGGTGGGGTTGTACTAACACAGTATGGTGGGGTTGTACTAACACAGTATAGTGGGGTTGTACTAACACAGTATGGTGGGTTTGTCCTAACACAGTGTGGTGGGGTTGTACTAACACTGTATGATGGGGTTGTACTAACACAGTATAGTGGGGTTGTACTCACACAGTATAGTGGGGTTGTATAGTGGGGTTGTACTAACACAGTATAGTGGGGTTGTACTAAAACAGTATAGTGGGGTTGTACTAACACAGTATAGTGGGGTTGTACTGTAACAGTATAGTGGGGTTGTGCTAACACAGTATAGTGGGGTTGCACTAACACAGTATAGTGGGGTTGTACTAACACAGTATAGTGGGGTTGTATTTTGGGGTTGTACTAACACAGTATAGTGAGGTTGTATAGTGGGGTTGTACTAACACAGTATAGTGGGGTTGTGCTAACAAAGTATAGTGGGGTTGTGCTAACACAGTATAGTGGGGTTGTATAGTGGGATTGTACTAACTCAGTATAGTGAGGTTGTATAGTGGGGTTGTACTAACACAGTATAGTGGGGTTGTGCTAACAAAGTATAGTGGGGTTGTGCTAACACAGTATAGTGGGGTTGTATAGTGGGATTGTACTAACTCAGTATAGTGGGGTTGTACTAACACAGTATAGTGGGGTTGTACTAACACAGTATAGTGGGGTTGTATAGTGGGATTGTACTAACTCAGTATAGTGGGGTTGTACTAACACAGTGTAGTGAGGTTGTATAGTGGGGTTGTGCTAACACAGTATAGTGGGATTGTATTTTGGGGTTGTACTAACACAGTATAGTGAGGTTGTATAGTGGGGTTGTGCTAACAAAGTATAGTGGGGTTGTGCAAACACAGTATAGTGGGGGTTTATAGTGGGATTGTACTAACTCACTGTGTTAGCACAACCCCACTATACTTTGTTAGCACAACCCCACTATACTGTGTTAGTACAACCCCACTATACAACCCCACTATTTTGGGGTTGTACTAACACAGTATAGTGGGGTTGTGCTAACAAAGTATAGTGGGGTTGTGCAAACACAGTATAGTGGGGTTTTATAGTGGGATTGTACTAACTCAGTATAGTGGGGTTGTACTAACACAGTATAGTGGGATTGTACTAACACAGTATAGTGGGGTTGTATAGTGGGATTGTACTAACTCAGTATAGTGGGGTTGTACTAACTCAGTATAGTGGGGATGTACTAACACAGTATAGTGGGGTTGTATTAACACAGTGTAGTGGGGTTGTACTAACACAGTGTAGTGGGGTTGTGCTAACACTGTATAGTGATGTTCTATTAACACATTATGGTGCGGTTGTGCTAACACAGTATAGTGGGGTTGTGCTAACACAGTATAGTGGTGTTGTGGTAACACATGTGGTGGGGTTGTGCTAACAAAGTATGGTGGGTTTGTACTAACTCAGTATAGTGGGGTTGTGCTAACACAGTATAGTGGGGTTGTATAGTGGGGTTGTACTAACACTGTTTAGTGGGGTTGTACTAACTCAGTATAGTGGGGTTGTACTAACACAGTATAGTGGGGTTGTACTAACACAGTGTAGTGGGGTTGTACTAACACAGTATAGTGGGGTTGTACTAACACCGTATGGTGGGGTTGTGCTAACACAGTATAGTGGGGTTGTATAGTGGGGTTGTACTAACACAGTTTAGTGGGGTTGTACTAACACAGTATAGTGGGGTTGTACTAAAACTGTATTGTGGGGTTCTACTAACACAGTATGGTGGGGTTGTATAGTGGAGTTGTACTAACACAGTATTGTGGGGTTGTGCTAACACAGTATGGTGGGGTTGTGCTAACACAGTATGGTGGGGTTGTGCTAACACAGTATAGTGGGGTTGTACTAACACAGTATAGTTGGGTTGTACTAACACTGTATGGTGGGGTTGTACTAACACATTATGGTGGGGTTGTACTAACACAGTATAGTGGGTTGTGCTAACACAGTTTAGTGGGGTTGACCTAACAAAGTTTAATGGGGTTGTGCTAACACAGTATGATGGGGTTGTGCTAACACAGTATAGTGGGGTTGTACTAACACAGTATAGTTGGGTTGTACTAACACAGTATGGTGGGGTTGTGCTAACACAGTTTAGTGGGGTTGTGCTAACACAGTTTAGTGGGGTTGTGCTAACACAGTATAGTGGGGTTGTGCTAACACAGTATAGTGGTGTTGTATAGTGGGGTTGTACTAACATAGTATGGTGGGGTTGTATAGTGGGGTTGTACTAACACAGAATAGTGGGGTTGTGCTAACACAGTATGATGGGGTTGTACTAACACAGTATGGTGGGGTTGTACTTACACAGTATGGTGGGGTTGTATACTGGGGTTGTGCTAACACAGTAGTGGGGTTGTATTGTGGGGTTGAACTAACACAGTATAGTGGGGTTGTGCTAACACAGTATAGTGGGGTTGTACTAACACAGTATGGTGGGGTTGTACTAACACAGT
The DNA here is from genome assembly GCF_965601325.2 of Salmo salar. Taxonomy (NCBI): domain Eukaryota; kingdom Metazoa; phylum Chordata; class Actinopteri; order Salmoniformes; family Salmonidae; genus Salmo; species Salmo salar. Next base: position 83,220,662 of record NC_138296.1, on the reverse strand, counting down.
ATGGTATGGTTGTATATTGGGGTTGTGCTAACACAGTAGTGGGGTTGTATTGTGGGGTTGAATTAACACAGTATAGTGGGGTTGTGCTAACACAGTATAGTGGGGTTGTACTAACACAGTTTGGTGGTGTTGTACTAACACAGTATAGTGGGGTTGTAGTAACACAGTATGGTGGGGTTGTATAGTGGGGTTGTACTAACACAGCATGGTGGGGTTATAGTTACACAGTATGGTGGGGTTGTATAGTGGGGTTGTATAGTGGGGTTGTACTAACACAATATGGTGGGGTTGTATAGTGGGGTTGTATAGGGGGGTTGTACTAACACAATATGGTGGGGTTGTATTAACACAGTATGGTGGGGTTGTACTAACAGTTTAGTGGGGTTGTACTAACACAGTATGGTGGGTTGTACTAGCACAGTATAGTGGGGTTGTACTAACACAGTATAGTGGGGTTGTACTAACAGTTTAGTGGGGTTGTACTAACACTGTATGGTGGGGTTGTGCTAACAGAGTTTAGTGGGGTTGTACTAACACAGTATAGTGGGATTGTACTAAGTCAGTATAGTGGGGTTGTATTAACACAGTATAGGGTGGTTGTACTAACACAGTACGGTAGGGTTGTACTAACACAGTATAGTGGGGTTGTACTAACACAGTATAGTGGGGTTGTACTAACACAGTTTGGTGGGGTTGTACTAACACAGTATAGTGAGGTTGTGCTAACACAGTATAGTGAGGTTGTATAGTGGGGTTTTGCTAACACAGTATAGTGGGGTTGTGCTAACACAGTATAGTGAGGTTGTATTGTGGGGTTGTACTAACACAGTATGGTGGGGTTGTAATAACACAGTATGGTGGGGTTGTGCTAACACAGTATAGTGGGGTTGTATATTGGGGTTGTGCTAACACAGTAGTGGGGTTGTATTGTGGGGTTGAACTAGCACAGTATGGTGGGGTTGTACTAACACAGTATAGTGGGGTTGTACTAACACAGTTTGTGGGGTTGTACTAACACAGTATAGTGAGGTTGTGCTAACAAGGTATAGTGGGGTTGTGCTAACACAGTATAGTGAGGTTGTATTGTGGGGTTGTACTAACACAGTATGGTGGGGTTGTACTAACACAGGTTGTGCTAACACAGTGTAGTGAGGTTGTATAGTGGGGTTGTGCTAACACGGTAGTGGGGTTGTATTGTGGGGTTGAACTAACACAGTATAGTGGGGTTGTGCTAACACAGTTTAGTGGGGTTGTACTAACACAGTATGGTGGGTTGGACTAACACAGTATGGTGGGGTTGTACTAACACAGTATAGTGGGGTTGTGTAATGGGTTTGTACTAACACAGTATGGTGGGGTTGTACTAACACAGTATAGTGGAGTTGTACTAACACAGTATAGTGGGGTTGTATAATGGGGTTGTACTAACACAGTGTAGTGGGGTTGTACTCACACAGTATGGTGGGGTTGTACTAACACAGTATGGTGGGGTTGTACTAACACAGTATGGTGGGGTTGTGCTAACACAGTATGCTGGGGTTGTACTAACACAGTATAGTGGGGTTGTACTAACACAGTATAGTGGGGTTGTACTAACACAGTATAGTGGGGTTTTACTAACACAGTATAGTGGGGTTGTGGTAACACAGTTTAGTGGGGTTGTACTTTCAAAATTTAGTGGGGTTGTGCTAACACAGTATGATGGGCTTGTGCTAACACAGTATGGTGGGGTTGTGCTAACACAGTTTAGTGGGGTTGTGCTAACACAGTATAGTGGGGTTGTGCTAACACAGTATAGTGGTGTTGTATAGTGGGGTTGTACTAACACAGGATGGTGGGGTTGTATAGTGGGTTTGTACTTACACAGTATAGTGGGGTTGTTCTAACACAGTATGATGGGGTTGTACTAACACAATATAGTGGGGTTGTATAATGGGGTTGAACTAACACAGTATAGTGGGGTTGTGCTAACACAGAATAGTGGGGTTGTACTAACACAGTATAGTGGGGTTGTACTAACACAGTATGGTGGGGTTGTACTAACACAGTTTAGTGGGGTTGTACTAACACAGTATAGTGAGGTTGTATAGTGGGGTTTTGCTAACACAGTATAGTGGGGTTGTGCTAACACAGTATAGTGAGGTTGTATTGTGGTGTTGTACTAACACAGTATGGTGGGGTTGTGCTAACACAGTATGGTGGGGTTGTGCTAACACAGTATAGTGGGGTTGTATATTGGGGTTGTGCTAACACAGTAGTGGGGTTGTTTTGTGGGGTTGAACTAGCACAGTATGGTGGGGTTGTACTAACACAGTATAGTGGGGTTGTACTAACACAGTGTAGTGGGGTTGTGCTAACACAGTATAGTGGGGTTGTACTAAGACAGTATGGTGGGGTTGTATTAACACAGTATAGTGGGGTTGTACTAACACAGTATAGTGGGGTTGTACTAACACAGTACGGTAGGGTTGTACTAACACAGTATAGTGGGGTTGTACTAACACAGTATAGTGGGGTTGTACTAACACAGTTTGGTGGGGTTGTACTAACACAGTATAGTGAGGTTGTGCTAACACAGTATAGTGAGGTTGTATAGTGGGGTTTTGCTAACACAGTATAGTGGGGTTGTGCTAACACAGTATAGTGAGGTTGTATTGTGGGGTTGTACTAACACAGTATGGTGGGGTTGTAATAACACAGTATGGTGGGGTTGTGCTAACACAGTATAGTGGGGTTGTATATTGGGGTTGTGCTAACACAGTAGTGGGGTTGTATTGTGGGGTTGAACTAGCACAGTATGGTGGGGTTGTACTAACACAGTATAGTGGGGTTGTACTAACACAGTTTGTGGGGTTGTACTAACACAGTATAGTGAGGTTGTGCTAACAAGGTATAGTGGGGTTGTGCTAACACAGTATAGTGAGGTTGTATTGTGGGGTTGTACTAACACAGTATGGTGGGGTTGTACTAACACAGGTTGTGCTAACACAGTGTAGTGAGGTTGTATAGTGGGGTTGTGCTAACACGGTAGTGGGGTTGTATTGTGGGGTTGAACTAACACAGTATAGTGGGGTTGTGCTAACACAGTTTAGTGGGGTTGTACTAACACAGTATGGTGGGTTGGACTAACACAGTATGGTGGGGTTGTACTAACACAGTATAGTGGGGTTGTGTAATGGGTTTGTACTAACACAGTATGGTGGGGTTGTACTAACACAGTATAGTGGAGTTGTACTAACACAGTATAGTGGGGTTGTATAATAGGGTTGTACTAACACAGTGTAGTGGGGTTGTACTCACACAGTATGGTGGGGTTGTACTAACACAGTATGGTGGGGTTGTACTAACACAGTATGGTGGGGTTGTGCTAACACAGTATGCTGGGGTTGTACTAACACAGTATAGTGGGGTTGTACTAACACAGTATAGTGGGGTTGTACTAACACAGTATAGTGGGGTTTTACTAACACAGTATAGTGGGGTTGTGGTAACACAGTTTAGTGGGGTTGTACTTACAAAATTTAGTGGGGTTGTGCTAACACAGTATGATGGGCTTGTGCTAACACAGTATGGTGGGGTTGTGCTAACACAGTTTAGTGGGGTTGTGCTAACACAGTATAGTGGGGTTGTGCTAACACAGTATAGTGGTGTTGTATAGTGGGGTTGTACTAACACAGGATGGTGGGGTTGTATAGTGGGTTTGTACTTACACAGTATAGTGGGGTTGTTCTAACACAGTATGATGGGGTTGTACTAACACAATATAGTGGGGTTGTATAGTGGGGTTGAACTAACACAGTATAGTGGGGTTGTGCTAACACAGAATAGTGGGGTTGTACTAACACAGTATAGTGGGGTTGTACTAACACAGTATAGTGGGGTTGTACTAACACAGTTTGGTGGGGTTGTACTAACACAGTATAGTGAGGTTGTATAGTGGGGTTTTGCTAACACAGTATAGTGGGGTTGTGCTAACACAGTATAGTGAGGTTGTATTGTGGGGTTGTGCTAACACAGTATGATGGGCTTGTGCTAACACAGTATGGTGGGGTTGTACTAACACAGTTTAGTGGGGTTGTACTAACACAGTATAGTGAGGTTGTATAGTGGGGTTTTGCTAACACAGTATAGTGGGGTTGTGCTAACACAGTATAGTGAGGTTGTATTGTGGGGTTGTACTAACACAGTATGGTGGGGTTGTGCTAACACAGTATGGTGGGGTTGTGCTAACACAGTATAGTGGGGTTGTATATTGGGGTTGTGCTAACACAGTAGTGGGGTTGTTTTGTGGGGTTGAACTAGCACAGTATGGTGGGGTTGTACTAACACAGTATAGTGGGGTTGTACTAACACAGTTTGTGGGGTTGTACTAACACAGTATAGTGAGGTTGTGCTAACAAGGTATAGTGGGGTTGTGCTAACACAGTATAGTGAGGTTGTATTGTGGGGTTGTACTAACACAGTATGGTGGGGTTGTACTAACACAGGTTGTGCTAACACAGTGTAGTGAGGTTGTATAGTGGGGTTGTGCTAACACGGTAGTGGGGTTGTATTGTGGGGTTGAACTAACACAGTATAGTGGGGTTGTGCTAACACAGTTTAGTGGGGTTGTACTAACACAGTATGGTGGGTTGGACTAACACAGTATGGTGGGGTTGTACTAACACAGTATAGTGGGGTTGTGTAATGGGTTTGTACTAACACAGTATGGTGGGGTTGTACTAACACAGTATAGTGGAGTTGTACTAACACAGTATAGTGGGGTTGTATAATGGGGTTGTACTAACACAGTGTAGTGGGGTTGTACTCACACAGTATGGTGGGGTTGTACTAACACAGTATGGTGGGGTTGTACTAACACAGTATGGTGGGGTTGTGCTAACACAGTATGCTGGGGTTGTACTAACACAGTATAGTGGGGTTGTACTAACACAGTATAGTGGGGTTGTACTAACACATTATAGTGGGGTTTTACTAACACAGTATAGTGGGGTTGTGGTAACACAGTTTAGTGGGGTTGTACTTACAAAATTTAGTGGGGTTGTGCTAACACAGTATGATGGGCTTGTGCTAACACAGTATGGTGGGGTTGTGCTAACACAGTTTAGTGGGGTTGTGCTAACACAGTATAGTGGGGTTGTGCTAACACAGTATAGTGGTGTTGTATAGTGGGGTTGTACTAACACAGGATGGTGGGGTTGTATAGTGGGTTTGTACTTACACAGTATAGTGGGGTTGTGCTAACACAGTATGATGGGGTTGTACTAACACAGTATAGTGGGGTTGTATAGTGGGGTTTTGCTAACACAGTAGTGGGGTTGTATTGTGGGGTTGAACTAACACAGTATAGTGGGGTTGTGCTAACACAGAATAGTGGGGTTGTACTAACACAGTATAGTGGGGTTGTACTAACACAGTTTGGTGGGGTTGTACTAACACAGTATAGTGAGGTTGTATAGTGGGGTTTTGCTAACACAGTATAGTGGGGTTGTGCTAACACAGTATAGTGAGGTTGTATTGTGGGGTTGTGCTAACACAGTATGATGGGCTTGTGCTAACACAGTATGGTGGGGTTGTACTAACACAGTTTAGTGGGGTTGTACTAACACAGTATAGTGAGGTTGTATAGTGGGGTTTTGCTAACACAGTATAGTGGGGTTGTGCTAACACAGTATAGTGAGTTTGTATTGTGGGGTTGTACTAACACAGTATGGTGGGGTTGTGCTAACACAGTATGGTGGGGTTGTGCTAACACAGTATAGTGGGGTTGTATATTGGGGTTGTGCTAACACAGTAGTGGGGTTGTATTGTGGGGTTGTACTAACACAGTATAGTGGGGTTATACTAACACAGTTTGTGGGGTTGTACTAACACAGTATAGTGAGGTTGTGCTAACAAGGTATAGTGGGGTTGTGCTAACACAGTATAGTGAGGTTGTATTGTGGGGTTGTACTAACACAGTATGGTGGGGTTGTACTAACACAGGTTGTGCTAACACAGTATGATGGGCTTGTGCTAACACAGTATGGTGGGGTTGTACTAACACAGTTTAGTGGGGTTGTACTAACACAGTATAGTGAGGTTGTATAGTGGGGTTTTGCTAACACAGTATAGTGGGGTTGTGCTGACACAATATAGTGAGGTTGTATTGTGGGGTTGTGCTAACACAGTATGATGGGCTTGTGCTAACACAGTATGGTGGGGTTGTACTAACACAGTTTAGTGGGGTTGTGCTAACACAGTATAGTGGGGTTGTGCTAACACAGTATAGTGGTGTTGTATAGTGGGGTTGTACTAACACAGGATGGTGGGGTTGTATAGTGGGTTTGTACTTACACAGTATAGTGGGGTTGTGCTAACACAGTATGATGTCGTTGTACTAACACAGTATAGTGGGGTTGTACTAACACAGTTTGGTGGGGTTGTACTAACACAGTATAGTGAGGTTGTGCTAACACAGTATAGTGAGGTTGTATTGTGGGGTTGTACTAACACAGTGTGGTGGGGTTGTGCTAACACAGTTTAGTGGGGTTGTAGTAACACAGTTTGGTGGGGTTGTAGTAACACCGTTTGGTGGGGTTGTACTAACACAGTATAGTGGGTTTGTACTAACACAGTACAGTGGGGTTGTGCTAACACAGTATGATGGGGTTGTGCTAACACAGTATAGTGGGGTTGTGCTAACACCGTATGGTGGGGTTGTACTAACACAGTATAGTGGGGTTGTAGTAACACAGTTTGGTGAGGTTGTACTAACACAGTATAGTGGCTTTGTACTAACACAGTATGGTGGGATTGTACTAACACAGTTTAGTGGGGTTGTGCTAACACAGTATAGTGGGGTTGTACTAACAGTTTAGTGGGGTTGTACAAACACAGTAGAGTGGGGTTGTGCTAACACCGTATGGTGGGGTTGTACTAACACAGTATAGTGGGGTTGTACGAACAAAGTATGGTGGGGTTGTAGAGTGGGGTTAAGCTAACACAGTATAGTGGGGTTGTGCTAACACTGTATAGTGAGGTTGTATAGTGGGGTTGTACTAACACAGTATAGTGGGGTTGTATATTGGGGTTTTACGAACACAGTATCGTGGGGTTGAACTAACACAGTATAGTGGGGTTGTACTAACACAGTATAGTGGGGTTGTACTAACACAGTATAGTGGGGTTGTACTCAAACAGTATAGTGGGGTTGTACTAACACAGTATAGTGGGGTTGTACTAACACAGTATAGTGGGGTTGTGCTAACACAGTATAGTGGGGTTGTGCTAACACAGTATAGTGGGGTTGTGCTAACACAGTATAGTGAGGTTGTATTGTGGGGTTGTACTAACACAGTATGGTGGGGTTGTACTAACACAGGTTGTGCTAACACAGTATGGTGGGGTTGTACTAACACAGTTTAGTGGGGTTGTACTAACACAGTATAGTGAGGTTGTATAGTGGGGTTTTGCTAACACAGTATAGTGGGGTTGTGCTGACACAATATAGTGAGGTTGTATTGTGGGGTTGTGCTAACACAGTATGATGGGCTTGTGCTAACACAGTATGGTGGGGTTGTACTAACACAGTTTAGTGGGGTTGTGCTAACACAGTATAGTGGGGTTGTGCTAACACAGTATAGTGGTGTTGTATAGTGGGGTTGTACTAACACAGGATGGTGGGGTTGTATAGTGGGTTTGTACTTACACAGTATAGTGGGGTTGTGCTAACACAGTATGATGTCGTTGTACTAACACAGTATAGTGGGGTTGTACTAACACAGTTTGGTGGGGTTGTACTAACACAGTATAGTGAGGTTGTGCTAACACAGTATAGTGAGGTTGTATTGTGGGGTTGTACTAACACAGTGTGGTGGGGTTGTGCTAACACAGTTTAGTGGGGTTGTAGTAACACAGTTTGGTGGGGTTGTAGTAACACCGTTTGGTGGGGTTGTGCTAACACAGTTTAGTGGGGTTGTACTAACACAGTATAGTGGGGTTGTAGTAACACAGTTTGGTGAGGTTGTACTAACACAGTATAGTGGGTTTGTACTAACACAGTACAGTGGGGTTGTGCTAACACAGTATGATGGGGTTGTGCTAACACAGTATAGTGGGGTTGTGCTAACACCGTATGGTGGGGTTGTACTAACACAGTATAGTGGGGTTGTAGTAACACAGTTTGGTGAGGTTGTACTAACACAGTATAGTGGCTTTGTACTAACACAGTATGGTGGGATTGTACTAACACAGTTTAGTGGGGTTGTGCTAACACAGTATAGTGGGGTTGTACTAACAGTTTAGTGGGGTTGTACAAACACAGTAGAGTGGGGTTGTGCTAACACCGTATGGTGGGGTTGTACTAACACAGGATAGTGGGGTTGTACGAACAAAGTATGGTGGGGTTGTAGAGTGGGGTTAAGCTAACACAGTATAGTGGGGTTGTGCTAACACTGTATAGTGAGGTTGTATAGTGGGGTTGTACTAACACAGTATAGTGGGGTTGTATATTGGGGTTTTACGAACACAGTATCGTGGGGTTGAACTAACACAGTATAGTGGGGTTGTACTAACACAGTATAGTGGGGTTGTACTAACACAGTATAGTGGGGTTGTACTCAAACAGTATAGTGGGGTTGTACTAACACAGTATAGTGGGGTTGTACTAACACAGTATAGTGGGGTTGTGCTAACACTGTATAGTGGGGTTGTGCTAACACAGTATAGTGGGGTTGTGCTAACACAGTATAGTGGGGTTGTGCTAACACAGTATAGTGGGATTGTACTAACACAGTATAGTGGGGTTGTTCTAACACAGTATAGTGAGGTTGTATAGTGTGGTTGTACTAGCACAGTATGGTGGGGTTGTACTAACTCAGTATAGTGGCGTTGTACTAACACAGTATAGTGGGGTTGTACTAACACAGTGTAGTGGGGTTGTACTAACACAGTGTAGTGGGGTTGTACTAACACAGTATAGTGGGGTTGTACTAACACAGTATGGTGGGGATGTACTAAAACAGTATAGTGGGGTTGTACTAACACAGTATAGTTTGGTTGTACTAACACAGTATAGTGGGGTTGTACTAAAACAGTATAGTGGGGTTGTATAGTGGGGTTGTGCTAACACAGTATAGTGGGGTTGTGCTAACACAGTGTAGTGGGGTTGTTCTAACACAGTACAGTGGGGTTGAATTTTGGGGTTGTACTAACACAGTATAGTGAGGTTGTATAGTGTGGTTGTGCTAACACAGTGTGGTGGGGTTGTACTAACTCATTATTGTGGGGTTGTATAGTGTGGTTGTGCTAACACAGTGTGGTGGGGTTGTACTGACACAGTATGGTGGGGTTGTGCTAACACAGTATAGTGGGGTTGAACTAACACAGTATGGTGGGGTTGTACTCACACAGTATGGTGGGGTTGTACTGACACAGTATGGTGGGGTTGTGCTAACACAGTATAGTGGGGTTGTACTAACACAGTATGGTGGGGTTGTATAGTGGGGTTGTACTAACACAGTATGGTGGGGTTGTACTAACACAGTATAGTGGGGTTGTAGTAACACAGTATGGTGGGGTTGTACTAACACAGTATAGTGGGGTTGTACTAACACAGTATGGTGGGTTTGTGCTAACACAGTATAGTGGGTTTGTACTAACACAGTATATTGGGGTTTTACTGACACAGTATGGTGGGGTTGTGCTAACACAGTATGGTGGGGTTGTATAATGGGGTTGTATAGTGGGGTTGTACTAACACAATATGGTGGGGTTGTATAGTGGGGTTGTATCGGGGGGTTGTACTAACACAGTATAGTGGGGTTGTATAGTGGGGTTGTATAGGGGGGTTGTACTAACACAGTATAGTCGGGTTGTACTAACACAGTATGGTGGGGTTGTACTAACACAGTGTGGTGGGGTTGTACTAACACAGTATGGTGGGGTTGTACTAACACAGTATAGTGGGGTTGTACTAACACAGTATGGTGGGTTTGTACTAACACAGTGTGGTGGGGTTGTACTAACACTGTATGATGGGGTTGTACTAACACAGTATAGTGGGGTTGTACTCACACAGTATAGTGGGGTTGTACTAACACAGTGTAGTGGGGTTGTACTAACACAGTGTAGTGGGGTTGTACTAACACAGTATAGTAGGGTTGTACTAACACAGTATGGTGGGGATGTACTAAAACAGTATAGTGGGGTTGTACTAACACAGTATAGTGGGGTTGTACTAACACAGTATAGTGGGGTTGTACTAAAACAGTATAGTGGGGTTGTATAGTGGGGTTGTTCTAACACAGTATAGTGGGGTTGTGCTAACACAGTGTAGTGGGGTTGTTCTAACACAGTACAGTGGGGTTGAATTTTGGGGTTGTACTAACACAGTATAGTGAGGTTGTATAGTGTGGTTGTGCTAACACAGTGTGGTGGGGTTGTACTAACTCATTATAGTGGGGTTGTATAGTGTGGTTGTGCTAACACAGTGTGGTGGGGTTGTACTGACACAGTATGGTGGGGTTGTGCTAACACAGTATAGTGGGGTTGAACTAACACAGTATGGTGGGGTTGTACTCACACAGTATGGTGGGGTTGTACTCACACAGTATGGTGGGCTTGTATAGTGTGGTTGTGCTAACACAGTGTGGTGGGGTTGTACTGACACAGTATGGTGGGGTTGTGCTAACACAGTATAGTGGGGTTGTACTAACACAGTATGGTGGGGTTGTATAGTGGGGTTGTACTAACACAGTATGGTGGGGTTGTACTAACACAGTATAGTGGGGTTGTAGTAACACAGTATGGTGGGATTGTACTAACACAGTATATTGGGGTTGTACTAACACAGTATGGTGGGTTTGTGCTAACACAGTATAGTGGGTTTGTACTAACACAGTATATTGGGGTTTTACTGACACAGTATGGTGGGGTTGTGCTAACACAGTATGGTGGGGTTGTATAATGGGGTTGTATAGTGGGGTTGTACTAACACAATATGGTGGGGTTGTATAGTGGGGTTGTATCGGGGGGTTGTACTAACACAGTATAGTGGGGTTGTATAGTGGGGTTGTATAGGGGGGTTGTACTAACACAGTATAGTCGGGTTGTACTAACACAGTATGGTGGGGTTGTACTAACACAGTGTGGTGGGGTTGTACTAACACAGTATAGTGGGGTTGTACTAACACAGTATGGTGGGGTTGTACTAACACTGTATGATGGGGTTGTACTAACACAGTATGGTGGGGTTGTGCTAACACAGTATAGTGGGGTTGTATAGTGGGGTTGTACTAACACAGTATGGTGGGGTTGTACTAACACAGTATGGTGGGGTTGTAGTAACACAGTATGGTGGGGTTGTACTAACACAGTATAGTTTGGTTGTACTAACACAGTATGGTGGGTTTGTGCTAACACAGTATAGTGGGTTTGTACTAACACAGTATATTGGGGTTTTACTGACACAGTATGGTGGGGTTGTGCTAACACAGTATGGTGGGGTTGTATAATGGGGTTGTATAGTGGGGTTGTACTAACACAATATGGTGGGGTTGTATAGTGGGGTTGTATCGGGGGGTTGTACTAACACAGTATAGTGTGGTTGTATAGTGGGGTCTATAGGGGGGTTGTACTAACACAGTATAGTGGGGTTGTGCTAACACAGTATAGTGGGGTTGTACTAACACAGTATGGTGGGGTTGTACTAACACAGTGTGGTGGGGTTGTACTAACACAGTATGGTGGGGTTGTACTAACACAGTATAGTGGGGTTGTACTAACACAGTATGGTGGGTTTGTCCTAACACAGTGTGGTGGGGTTGTACTAACACTGTATGATGGGGTTGTACTAACACAGTATAGTGGGGTTGTACTCACACAGTATAGTGGGGTTGTATAGTGGGGTTGTACTAACACAGTATAGTGGGGTTGTACTAAAACAGTATAGTGGGGTTGTACTAACACAGTATAGTGGGGTTGTACTGTAACAGTATAGTGGGGTTGTGCTAACACAGTATAGTGGGGTTGCACTAACACAGTATAGTGGGGTTGTACTAACACAGTATAGTGGGGTTGTATTTTGGGGTTGTACTAACACAGTATAGTGAGGTTGTATAGTGGGGTTGTACTAACACAGTATAGTGGGGTTGTGCTAACAAAGTATAGTGGGGTTGTGCTAACACAGTATAGTGGGGTTGTATAGTGGGATTGTACTAACTCAGTATAGTGAGGTTGTATAGTGGGGTTGTACTAACACAGTATAGTGGGGTTGTGCTAACAAAGTATAGTGGGGTTGTGCTAACACAGTATAGTGGGGTTGTATAGTGGGATTGTACTAACTCAGTATAGTGGGGTTGTACTAACACAGTATAGTGGGGTTGTACTAACACAGTATAGTGGGGTTGTATAGTGGGATTGTACTAACTCAGTATAGTGGGGTTGTACTAACACAGTGTAGTGAGGTTGTATAGTGGGGTTGTGCTAACACAGTATAGTGGGATTGTATTTTGGGGTTGTACTAACACAGTATAGTGAGGTTGTATAGTGGGGTTGTGCTAACAAAGTATAGTGGGGTTGTGCAAACACAGTATAGTGGGGGTTTATAGTGGGATTGTACTAACTCACTGTGTTAGCACAACCCCACTATACTTTGTTAGCACAACCCCACTATACTGTGTTAGTACAACCCCACTATACAACCCCACTATTTTGGGGTTGTACTAACACAGTATAGTGGGGTTGTGCTAACAAAGTATAGTGGGGTTGTGCAAACACAGTATAGTGGGGTTTTATAGTGGGATTGTACTAACTCAGTATAGTGGGGTTGTACTAACACAGTATAGTGGGATTGTACTAACACAGTATAGTGGGGTTGTATAGTGGGATTGTACTAACTCAGTATAGTGGGGTTGTACTAACTCAGTATAGTGGGGATGTACTAACACAGTATAGTGGGGTTGTATTAACACAGTGTAGTGGGGTTGTACTAACACAGTGTAGTGGGGTTGTGCTAACACTGTATAGTGATGTTCTATTAACACATTATGGTGCGGTTGTGCTAACACAGTATAGTGGGGTTGTGCTAACACAGTATAGTGGTGTTGTGGTAACACATGTGGTGGGGTTGTGCTAACAAAGTATGGTGGGTTTGTACTAACTCAGTATAGTGGGGTTGTGCTAACACAGTATAGTGGGGTTGTATAGTGGGGTTGTACTAACACTGTTTAGTGGGGTTGTACTAACTCAGTATAGTGGGGTTGTACTAACACAGTATAGTGGGGTTGTACTAACACAGTGTAGTGGGGTTGTACTAACACAGTATAGTGGGGTTGTACTAACACCGTATGGTGGGGTTGTGCTAACACAGTATAGTGGGGTTGTATAGTGGGGTTGTACTAACACAGTTTAGTGGGGTTGTACTAACACAGTATAGTGGGGTTGTACTAAAACTGTATTGTGGGGTTCTACTAACACAGTATGGTGGGGTTGTATAGTGGAGTTGTACTAACACAGTATTGTGGGGTTGTGCTAACACAGTATGGTGGGGTTGTGCTAACACAGTATGGTGGGGTTGTGCTAACACAGTATAGTGGGGTTGTACTAACACAGTATAGTTGGGTTGTACTAACACTGTATGGTGGGGTTGTACTAACACATTATGGTGGGGTTGTACTAACACAGTATAGTGGGTTGTGCTAACACAGTTTAGTGGGGTTGACCTAACAAAGTTTAATGGGGTTGTGCTAACACAGTATGATGGGGTTGTGCTAACACAGTATAGTGGGGTTGTACTAACACAGTATAGTTGGGTTGTACTAACACAGTATGGTGGGGTTGTGCTAACACAGTTTAGTGGGGTTGTGCTAACACAGTTTAGTGGGGTTGTGCTAACACAGTATAGTGGGGTTGTGCTAACACAGTATAGTGGTGTTGTATAGTGGGGTTGTACTAACATAGTATGGTGGGGTTGTATAGTGGGGTTGTACTAACACAGAATAGTGGGGTTGTGCTAACACAGTATGATGGGGTTGTACTAACACAGTATGGTGGGGTTGTACTTACACAGTATGGTGGGGTTGTATACTGGGGTTGTGCTAACACAGTAGTGGGGTTGTATTGTGGGGTTGAACTAACACAGTATAGTGGGGTTGTGCTAACACAGTATAGTGGGGTTGTACTAACACAGTATGGTGGGGTTGTACTAACACAGTATGGTATGGTTGTATATTGGGGTTGTGCTAACACAGTAGTGGGGTTGTATTGTGGGGTTGAATTAACACAGTATAGTGGGGTTGTGCTAACACAGTATAGTGGGGTTGTACTAACACAGTTTGGTGGTGTTGTACTAACACAGTATAGTGAGGTTGTTGTAACACATTATAGTGGGGTTGTGCTAACACAGTGTAGTGAGGTTGTATAGTGGGGTTGTGCTAACACAGTATGGTGGGGTTGTATAATGGGGTTTTACTAACACAGTATAGTGGGGTTGTAGTAACACAGTTTGGTGGGGTTGTACTAACACAGTATGGTGGGGTTGTACTAACACAGTTTAGTGGGGTTGTGTTAACACAGTATGGTGGGGTTGTACTAATAGTTTAGTGGGGTTGTACAAACACAGTAGAGTGGGGTTGTGCTAACACAGTATAGTGGGGTTGTGCTAACACAGTATGATGGGGTTGTGCTAACACAGTATGGTGGGGTTGTACTAACACAGAATAGTGCGGTTGTATAGTGGGGTTGTGCTAACACAGTATAGTGGGGTTGTGCTAACACAGTATAGTGGGGTTGTGCTAACACAGTATGGTGGGGTTGTACTAACACAGAATAGTGGGGTTGTATAGTGGTGTTGTGCTAACACAGTATAGTGGGGTTGTGCTAACACTATAGTGAGGTTTTAAAGTGGGGTTGTACTAACACAGTATAGTGGGGTTGTATTTTGGGGTTGTACTAACACAGTATAGTGGGGTTGTGCTAACACAGTATAGTGGGGTTGTACTAACACAGTATGGTGGGGTTGAACTAACACAGTATAGTGGGGTTGTACTAACACAGTATAGTGGGGTTGAACTAGCACAGTATGGTGGGGTTAAACTAACACAGTATAGTGGGGTTTCACTAACACAGTATAGTGGGGTTGTACTAGCACAGTATAGTGGGGTTGTGCTATCACAGTATAGTGGGGTTGTGCTAACACTGTATAGTGATGTTCTACTAACACTGTATAGTGGGGTTGTACTAACACTGTATGATGGGGTTGTACTAACACAGTATAGTGGGGTTGTACTCACACAGTATAGTGGGGTTGTACTCACACAGTATAGTGGGGTTGTACTCACACAGTATAGTGGGGTTGTACTAACACAGTATTGTGGGGTTATACTAACACAGTATAGTGGGGTTGTGCTAACACAGTATAGTGGGGTTGTGCTAACACAGTATAGTGGTGTTGTACTAACACAGTATAGTGGGGTTTTATAGTGGGGTTGTTCTAACACAGTGTAGAGAGGTTGTATAGTGGGGTTGTGCTAACACAGTATAGTGGGATTGTATTTTGGGGTTAAACTAACACAGTATAGTGAGGTTGTATAGTGGAGTTGTACTAACACAGTGTAGTGGGGTTGTACTAACACAGTATAGTGGGGTTGTACTAACACAGTATAGTGGGGTTGTGCTAACACAGTATAGTGGGGTTGTGGTAACACAGTATGGTGGGGTTGTACTAACACAGTATAGTGGGGTTGTGCTAACACAGTATAGTGGGGTTGTACTAACACAGTATAGTGGGGTTGTACTAACTCAGTATGGTGGGGTTGTATAGTGGAGTTGTACTAACACAGTATAGTGGGGTTGTATAATGGGCTTGTACCAACACAGTATGGTGGGGTTGTGCTAACACAGTATAGTGGGGTTGAACTAACACAGTATGGTGGGGTTGTATAGTGGGGTTGTATAGTGGGGTTGTACTAACACAGTATGGTGGGGTTGTACTAACACATTATAGTGGGGTTGTACTAACACAGTATGGTGGGTTTGTGCTAACACAGTGTGGTGGGGTTGTACTGACACGGTATGGTGGGGATGTGCTAACACAGTATAGTGGGGTTGTAGTAACACAGTATGGTGGGGTTGTATAGTGGGGTTTTATAGTGGGGTTGTACTAACACAATATGGTGGGGTTGTATAGTGGGGTTGTATAGTGGGGTTGTACTAACACAATATGGTGGGGTTGTACTGACACAGTATGGTGGGGCTGTGCTAACACAGTATAGTGGGGTTGTAGTAACACAGTATGGTGGGGTTGTACTTACACAGTATAGTGGGGTTGTATAGTGGGGTTGTGCTAACACAGTAGTGGGGTTGTGCTAACACAGTATAGTGGGGTTTTACTAACACAGTATAGTGGGGTTGTACTAACACAGTATGGTGGGGTTGTACTGACACAGTATGGTGGGGCTGTGCTAACACAGTATGGTGGGGTTGTACTTACACAGTATAGTGGGGTTGTAGTAACACATTATGGTGGGTTTGTATAGTGGGGTTGTAGTAACACAGTATAGTGGGGTTGTGCTAACACAGTATGGTGGGGTTGTACTTACACAGTATGGTGGGGTTGTACTTACACAGTATAGTGGGGTTGTATAGTGGGGTTGTGCTAACACAGTAGTGGGGTTGTATGGTGGGGTTGAACTAACACAGAATAGTGGGGTTGTGCTAACAAAGTATAGTGGGGTTGTACTAACACAGTATGGTGGGGTTGTACTAACACAGTATGGTGGGGTTGTATATTGGGGTTGTACTAACACAGTGTAGTGGGGTTGAACTAACACAGTATAGTGGGGTTGAACTAACACAGTATAGTGGGGTTGTACTAACACAGTATAGTGGGGTTGTACTAACACGGTATGTTGGGGTTGTGCTAACACAGTATAGTGGGGTTGTACTAACACAGTTTAGTGGGGTTGTACTAACAGTATAGTGGGGTTGTACTAAAAGTGTATTGTGGGGTTCTACTAACACAGTATGGTGGGGTTGTAGGGTGAGGTTGTACTAACACCGTATGGTGGGGTTCTGCTAACACAGTATAGTGGGGTTGTAGTAACACAGTATAGTGGGGTTGTAGTTACACAGTATGGTGGGGTTGTATAGTGGGGTTGTATAGTGGGGTTGTACTAACACAATATGATGGTGTTGTATAGTGGGGTTGTATAGTGGGGTTGTACTAACACAGTATGGTGGGGTTGTAGTTACACAGTATGGTGGGGCTGTATAGTGGGGTTGTATAGTGGGGTTGTACTAACACAATATGGTGGTGTTGTATAGTGGGGTTGTATAAGGGGGTTGTAGTAACTCAGTATAGTGGGGTTGTACTAACACAGTATAGTGGGGTTGTGCTAACACAGTATGGTGGGGTTGTACTAACACAGAATGGTGGGGTTGTGCTAACACAGTATAGTGGGGTTGTGCTAACACAGTATGGTGGGGCTGTACTAAAACAGTATAGTGGGGTTGTTCTAAAACAGTATAGTGGGGTTGTACTAACACTGTATGATGGGGTTGTGCAAACACAGTATAGTGGGGTTGTACTAACACAGTATAGTGGGTTTGTGCTAACACAGTATAGGTGGGTTGTACTAACAGAGTATGGTGGGGTTGTACTAAAACAGTATAGTGGGGTTGTACTAACACTGTATGATGGGGTTGTGCTAACACAGTATAGTGGGGTTGTATAGTGGGGTTGTACTAACACAGTATAGTGAGGTTGTATAGTGGGGTTGTACTAACACAGTATATTGGGGTTGTGCTAACAAAGTATGGTGGGGTTTTACTAACACAGTATGGTGGGTTTACTAACACAGTATGGTGCGGTTGTACTAACACAGTATAGTGGGGTTGTGCTAACACAGTATAGTGGGGTTGAACTAACACAGTATAGTGGGGTTGAACTAACACAGTATAGTGGAGTTGTACTAACACAGTGTAGTGGGGTTGAACTAACACAGTATAGTGGGGTTGAACTAACACAGTATAGTGGGGTTGAACTAACACAGTATAGTGGGGTTGTACTAACACAGTATAGTGGGGTTGTACTAACAAGGTATGTTGGGGTTGTGCTAACACAGTATAGTGGGGTTGTACTAACACAGTTTAGTGGGGTTGTACTAACACAGTATAGTGGGGTTGTACTAAAAGTGTATTGTGGGGTTCTACTAACACAGTATGTTGGGGTTGTAGGGTGAGGTTGTACTAACACAGTATGGTGGGGTTTTACTGACACCGTATGGTGGGGTTCTGCTAACACAGTATAGTGGGGTTGTAGTAACACAGTATAGTGGGGTTGTAGTTACACAGTATGGTGGGGTTGTATAGTGGGGTTGTATAGTGGGGTTGTACTAACACAATATGGTGGTGTTGTATAGTGGAGTTGTATAGTGGGGTTGTATAGTGGGGTTGTACTAACACAGTATGGTGGGGTTGTAGTTACACAGTATGGTGGGGTTGTATAGTGATGTTGTATAGTGGGGTTGTACTAACACAATATGGTGGTGTTGTATAGTGGGGTTGTATGGGGGGTTGTACTAACTCAGTATAGTGGGGTTGTACTAACACAGTATAGTGGGGTTGTGCTAACACAGTATGGTGGGGTTGTACTCACACAGAATGGTGGGGTTGTGCTAACACAGTATAGTGGGGTTGTGCTAACACAGTATGGTGGGGCTGTACTAAAACAGTATAGTGGGGTTGTTCTAAAACAGTATAGTGGGGTTGTACTAACACTGTATGATGGGGTTGTGCAAACACAGTATAGTGGAGTTGTACTAACACAGTATAGTGGGTTTGTGCTAACACAGTATAGGTGGGTTGTACTAACAGAGTATGGTGGGGTTGTACTAAAACAGTATAGTGGGGTTGTACTAACACTGTATGATGGGGTTGTGCTAACACAGTATAGTGGGGTTGTATAGTGGGGTTGTACTAACACAGTATAGTGAGGTTGTATAGTGGGGTTGTACTAACACAGTATGTTGGGGTTGTGCTAACAAAGTATGGTGGGGTTGTACTAACACAGTATGGTGGGTTTACTAACACAGTATGGTGCGGTTGTACTAACACAGTATAGTGGGGTTGTGCTAACACAGTATAGTGGGGTTGAACTAACACAGTATAGTGGGGTTGAACTAACACAGTATAGTGGGGTTGTACTAACACAGTGTAGTGGGGTTGAACTAACACAGTATAGTGGGGTTGAACTAACACAGTATAGTGGGGTTGTACTAACACAGTATAGTGGGGTTGTACTAACAAGGTATGTTGGGGTTGTGCTAACACAGTATAGTGGGGTTGTACTAACACAGTTTAGTGGGGTTGTACTAACACAGTATAGTGGGGTTGTACTAAAAGTGTATTGTGGGGTTCTACTAACACAGTATGGTGGGGTTGTAGGGTGAGGTTGTACTAACACAGTATGGTGGGGTTTTACTGACACCGTATGGTGGGGTTCTGCTAACACAGTATAGTGGGGTTGTAGTAACACAGTATAGTGGGGTTGTACTAACACAGTATGGTGGGGTTGTAGTTACACAGTATGGTGGGGTTGTATAGTGGGGTTGTATAGTGGGGTTGTACTAACACAATATGGTGGTGTTGTATAGTGGGGTTGTATGGGGGGTTGTACTAACTCAGTATAGTGGGGTTGTACTAACACAGTATAGTGGGGTTGTGCTAACACAGTATGGTGGGGTTGTACTCACACAGAATGGTGGGGTTGTGCTAACACAGTATAGTGGGGTTGTGCTAACACAGTATGGTGGGGCTGTACTAAAACAGTATAGTGGGGTTGTTCTAAAACAGTATAGTGGGGTTGTACTAACACTGTATGATGGGGTTGTGCAAACACAGTATAGTGGGGTTGTACTCACACAGTATCGTGGGGTTGTATAGTGGGGTTGTATGGTGGGGTTGTATAGTGGGGTTGTGCTAACACAGTATAGTGGGGTTGTATAGTGGGGTTGTACTAACACAGTATAGTGAGGTTGTATAGTGGGGTTGTACTAACACAGTATATTGGGGTTGTGCTAACAAAGTATGGTGGGGTTTTACTAACACAGTATGGTGGGTTTACTAACACAGTATGGTGCGGTTGTACTAACACAGTATAGTGGGGTTGTGCTAACACAGTATAGTGGGGTTGAACTAACACAGTATAGTGGGGTTGAACTAACACAGTATAGTGGAGTTGTACTAACACAGTGTAGTGGGGTTGAACTAACACAGTATAGTGGGGTTGAACTAACACAGTATAGTGGGGTTGAACTAACACAGTATAGTGGGGTTGTACTAACACAGTATAGTGGGGTTGTACTAACAAGGTATGTTGGGGTTGTGCTAACACAGTATAGTGGGGTTGTACTAACACAGTTTAGTGGGGTTGTACTAACACAGTATAGTGGGGTTGTACTAAAAGTGTATTGTGGGGTTCTACTAACACAGTATGTTGGGGTTGTAGGGTGAGGTTGTACTAACACAGTATGGTGGGGTTTTACTGACACCGTATGGTGGGGTTCTGCTAACACAGTATAGTGGGGTTGTAGTAACACAGTATAGTGGGGTTGTAGTTACACAGTATGGTGGGGTTGTATAGTGGGGTTGTATAGTGGGGTTGTACTAACACAATATGGTGGTGTTGTATAGTGGAGTTGTATAGTGGGGTTGTATAGTGGGGTTGTACTAACACAGTATGGTGGGGTTGTAGTTACACAGTATGGTGGGGTTGTATAGTGATGTTGTATAGTGGGGTTGTACTAACACAATATGGTGGTGTTGTATAGTGGGGTTGTATGGGGGGTTGTACTAACTCAGTATAGTGGGGTTGTACTAACACAGTATAGTGGGGTTGTGCTAACACAGTATGGTGGGGTTGTACTCACACAGAATGGTGGGGTTGTGCTAACACAGTATAGTGGGGTTGTGCTAACACAGTATGGTGGGGCTGTACTAAAACAGTATAGTGGGGTTGTTCTAAAACAGTATAGTGGGGTTGTACTAACACTGTATGATGGGGTTGTGCAAACACAGTATAGTGGGGTTGTACTAACACAGTATAGTGGGTTTGTGCTAACACAGTATAGGTGGGTTGTACTAACAGAGTATGGTGGGGTTGTACTAAAACAGTATAGTGGGGTTGTACTAACACTGTATGATGGGGTTGTGCTAACACAGTATAGTGGGGTTGTATAGTGGGGTTGTACTAACACAGTATAGTGAGGTTGTATAGTGGGGTTGTACTAACACAGTATGTTGGGGTTGTGCTAACAAAGTATGGTGGGGTTGTACTAACACAGTATGGTGGGTTTACTAACACAGTATGGTGCGGTTGTACTAACACAGTATAGTGGGGTTGTGCTAACACAGTATAGTGGGGTTGAACTAACACAGTATAGTGGGGTTGAACTAACACAGTATAGTGGGGTTGTACTAACACAGTGTAGTGGGGTTGAACTAACACAGTATAGTGGGGTTGAACTAACACAGTATAGTGGGGTTGTACTAACACAGTATAGTGGGGTTGTACTAACAAGGTATGTTGGGGTTGTGCTAACACAGTATAGTGGGGTTGTACTAACACAGTTTAGTGGGGTTGTACTAACACAGTATAGTGGGGTTGTACTAAAAGTGTATTGTGGGGTTCTACTAACACAGTATGGTGGGGTTGTAGGGTGAGGTTGTACTAACACAGTATGGTGGGGTTTTACTGACACCGTATGGTGGGGTTCTGCTAACACAGTATAGTGGGGTTGTAGTAACACAGTATAGTGGGGTTGTAGTTACACAGTATGGTGGGGTTGTATAGTGGGGTTGTATAGTGGGGTTGTACTAACACAATATGGTGGTGTTGTATAGTGGAGTTGTATAGTGGGGTTGTATAGTGGGGTTGTACTAACACAGTATGGTGGGGTTGTAGTTACACAGTATGGTGGGGTTGTATAGTGGGGTTGTATAGTGGGGTTGTACTAACACAATATGGTGGTGTTGTATAGTGGGGTTGTATGGGGGGTTGTACTAACTCAGTATAGTGGGGTTGTACTAACACAGTATAGTGGGGTTGTGCTAACACAGTATGGTGGGGTTGTACTCACACAGAATGGTGGGGTTGTGCTAACACAGTATAGTGGGGTTGTGCTAACACAGTATGGTGGGGCTGTACTAAAACAGTATAGTGGGGTTGTTCTAAAACAGTATAGTGGGGTTGTACTAACACTGTATGATGGGGTTGTGCAAACACAGTATAGTGGGGTTGTACTCACACAGTATCGTGGGGTTGTATAGTGGGGTTGTATGGTGGGGTTGTATAGTGGGGTTGTGCTAACACAGTATAGTGGGGTTGTACTAAAACAGTATAGTGGGGTTGTGCTAACACAGTATAGTGGGGTTGTACTAACACAGTATAGTGGGGTTGTACTAAAACAGTATAGTGGGGTTGTATTTTGGGGTTGTACTAACACAGTATAGTGAGGTTGTATAGTGGGGTTGAACTAACACAGTATAGTGGGGTTGTACTACCATAGTATAGTTGGGTTGTGCTAACACAGTATAGTGGGGTTGGGCTAACACAGTATAGTGGGGTTGTACTAACACAGTATGGTGGGGTTGTATAGTGGGGTTGTACTAACACAGTATAGGGGGGTTTTACTAACACAGTATGGTGGGGTTGTATAGTGGGGTTGTACTAACACAGTAAGATGGGGTTGTGCCAACACAGTATAGTGGGGTTGTGCTAACACAGTATGATGGGGTTGTGCTAACACAGTATGGTGGGGTTGTAGTAACACAGTATGGTGGGGTTTATAGTGGGGTTGTACTAACACAATATGGTGGGGTTGTGCTAACACTGTATAGTGGGGTTGTACTAACACAGTATAGTGGGGTTGTATAGTGGGGTTGTGCTAACACAGTATAGTGGGGTTGTATAGTGGGATTGTACTAACACAGTATGATGGGGTTGTGCTAACACAGTATAGTGGGGTTGTACTAACACAGTATGGTGGGGTTGTATAGTGGGGTTGTACTAACACAGTATGATGGGGTTGTGCTAACTCAGTATAGTGGGGTTTTACTAACACAGTATAGTGGGGTTGTACTAACACAGTATAGTGGGGTTGTACTAACACAGTATAGTGGGGTTGTACTAACACAGTATAGTGGGGTTGTACTAACACAGTATAGTGGGGTTGTACTAACACAGTATGGTGGAGTTGTATTGTGGGGTTGTACTAACACAGTATGGTGCGGTTGTATAGTGGGGTTATACTAACACAGTATAGTGTGATTGTGCTAACACAGTGTGGTGGGGTTGTACTGACACAGTATGGTGGGGTTGTGCTAACACAGTATAGTGGGGTTGTACTGACACAGTATGGTGGGTTTGTATAGTGGGGTTGTACTAACACAGTATGATGGGGTTGTGCTAACACAGTATAGTGGGGTTGTACTAACACAGTATGGTGGGGTTGTATAGTGGGGTTGTACTAACACAGTAAGATGGGGTTGTGCCAACACAGTATGGTGGGGTTGTACTAACACAGTATAGTGGGGTTGTGCTAACACAGCATAGTGGGGTTGTATTGTGGGGTTGAACTTATACAGTATGGTGGTGTTATGCTAACACAGTATAGTGGGGTTGTGGTAACACAGTGTGGTGGGGTTGTGCTAACACAGTATGGTGGGGTTGTGCTAACTCAGTATAGTGGGGTTGTGCTAACTCAGTATAGTGGGGTTGTACTAACACAGTGTAGTGGGGTTGTACTAACACAGTATAGTGGGGTTGTGCTAACACAGTGTAGTGGGGTTGTACTAACACAGTATAGTGGGGTTGTACTAACACAGTATAGTGGGGTTGTACTAACACGGTATGGTGGGGTTGTGCTAACACAGTATAGTGGGGTTGTATAGTGGGGTTGTACTAACACTGTTTAGTGGGGTTGTACTAACACAGTATAGTGGGGTTGTACTAAAAGTGTATTGTGGGGTTCTACTAACACAGTATTGTGGGGTTGTATAGTGGGGTTGTACTAACACAGTATGGTGGGGTTGTATTGTGGGGTTTTACTAACACAGTATGGTGGGGTTGTATTGTGGGGTTGTGCTAACACAGTCTAGTGGAGTTGTACTAACACGATATGGTGGGGTTGTATAGTGTGGTTGTGCTAACACAGTGTGGTGGGGTTGTACTGACACAGTATGGTGGGGTTGTGCTAACACAGTATGGTGGGGTTGTAGTAACACAGTATGGTGGGGTTTATAGTGGGGTTGTACTAACACAGTATATTGGGGTTGTACTAACACAGTATGGTGGGGTTGTATAGTGGGGTTGTACTAACACAGTTAGATGGGGTTGTGCCAACACAGTATGGTGGGGTTGTGCTAACACAATATGGTGGGGTTGTACTAACACTGTATAGTGGGGTTGTACTAACACAGTATAGTGGGGTTGTACTAACACAGTATAGTGGGGTTGTATATTGGGATTGTACTAACTCAGTATAGTGGGGTTGTACTAACACAGTATAGTGGGGTTGTACTAACACAGTGTAGTGGGGTTGTACTAACACAGTATAGTGGGGTTGTATATTGGGATTGTACTAACTAAGTATAGTGGGGTTGTACTAACACAGTATAGTGGGGTTGTACTAACACAGTATAGTGGGGTTGTACTAACACAGTATAGTGGGGTTGTACTAATACAGTATGGTGGAGTTGTATTGTGGGGTTGTACTAACACAGTATGGTGGGGTTGTATAGTGGGGTTGTACTAACAAAGTATGATGGGGTTGTGCTAACACAGTATAGTGGGGTTGTACTAACACAGTATAGTGGGGTTGTGCTAACACAGTATGATGGGGTTGTGCTACCACAGTATAGTGGGATGGTACTAACACAGTATAGTGGGGCTGTACTAAAACAGTATAGTGGGGTTGTATAGTGGGGTTGTGTTAACACAGTATAGTGGGGTTGTACTAACACAGTATAGTGGGGTTGTACTAAAACAGTATAGTGGGGTTGTATAGTGGGGTTGTGTTAACACAGTATAGTGGGGTTGTTCTAACACAGTGTAGTGGGGTTGAATGTTGGGGTTGTACTAACACAGTACAGTGATGCTGTATAGTGGGGTTGTACTAACACAGTATAGTGGGGTTGTACTAACACAGCATAGTGGGGTTGTACTAACACAGTATGGTTGTGTTGTACTAAAACAGTATGGTGGGGTTGTGCTAACACAGTATAGTGGGGTTGTATTAACACAGTGTAGTGGGGTTGTACTAACACAGTATAGTGGGGTTGTACTAAAACAGTATAGTGGGGTTTTACTAACACAGTATAGTGGGGTTGTACTAACACAGTATAGTGGGGTTGTACTAACACAGTATAGTGGGGTTGTACTAACACAGTATAGTGGGGTTGTACTAACACAGTATAGTGGGGTTGTACTAACACAGTATGGTGGAGTTGTATTGTGGGGTTGTACTAACACAGTATGGTGCGGTTGTATAGTGGGGTTATACTAACACAGTATAGTGTGATTGTGCTAACACAGTGTGGTGGGGTTGTACTGACACAGTATGGTGGGGTTGTGCTAACACAGTATAGTGGGGTTGTACTGACACAGTATGGTGGGTTTGTATAGTGGGGTTGTACTAACACAGTATGATGGGGTTGTGCTAACACAGTATAGTGGGGTTGTACTAACACAGTATGGTGGGGTTGTATAGTGGGGTTGTACTAACACAGTAAGATGGGGTTGTGCCAACACAGTATGGTGGGGTTGTACTAACACAGTATAGTGGGGTTGTGCTAACACAGCATAGTGGGGTTGTATTGTGGGGTTGAACTTATACAGTATGGTGGTGTTATGCTAACACAGTATAGTGGGGTTGTGGTAACACAGTGTGGTGGGGTTGTGCTAACACAGTATGGTGGGGTTGTGCTAACTCAGTATAGTGGGGTTGTACTAACACAGTATAGTGGGGTTGTACTAACACAGTGTAGTGGGGTTGTACTAACACAGTATAGTGGGGTTGTGCTAACACAGTGTAGTGGGGTTGTACTAACACAGTATAGTCGGGTTGTACTAACACAATATAGTGGGGTTGTACTAACACGGTATGGTGGGGTTGTGCTAACACAGTATAGTGGGGTTGTATAGTGGGGTTGTACTAACACTGTTTAGTGGGGTTGTACTAACACAGTATAGTGGGGTTGTACTAAAAGTGTATTGTGGGGTTCTACTAACACAGTATTGTGGGGTTGTATAGTGGGGTTGTACTAACACAGTATGGTGGGGTTGTATTGTGGGGTTTTACTAACACAGTATGGTGGGGTTGTATTGTGGGGTTGTGCTAACACAGTCTAGTGGAGTTGTACTAACACGATATGGTGGGGTTGTATAGTGTGGTTGTGCTAACACAGTGTGGTGGGGTTGTACTGACACAGTATGGTGGGGTTGTGCTAACACAGTATGGTGGGGTTGTAGTAACACAGTATGGTGGGGTTTATAGTGGGGTTGTACTAACACAGTATAGTGGGGTTGTACTAACACAGTATGGTGGGGTTGTATAGTGGGGTTGTACTAACACAGTATAGTGGGGTTGTACTAACACAGTGTAGTGGGGTTGTACTAACACAGTATAGTGGGGTTGTGCTAACACAGTGTAGTGGGGTTGTACTAACACAGTATAGTCGGGTTGTACTAACACAATATAGTGGGGTTGTACTAACACGGTATGGTGGGGTTGTGCTAACACAGTATAGTGGGGTTGTATAGTGGGGTTGTACTAACACTGTTTAGTGGGGTTGTACTAACACAGTATAGTGGGGTTGTACTAAAAGTGTATTGTGGGGTTCTACTAACACAGTATTGTGGGGTTGTATAGTGGGGTTGTACTAACACAGTATGGTGGGGTTGTATTGTGGGGTTTTACTAACACAGTATGGTGGGGTTGTATTGTGGGGTTATGCTAACACAGTCTAGTGGAGTTGTACTAACACGATATGGTGGGGTTGTATAGTGTGGTTGTGCTAACACAGTGTGGTGGGGTTGTACTGACACAGTATGGTGGGGTTGTGCTAACACAGTATGGTGGGGTTGTAGTAACACAGTATGGTGGGGTTTATAGTGGGGTTGTACTAACACAGTATAGTGGGGTTGTACTAACACAGTATGGTGGGGTTGTATAGTGGGGTTGTACTAACACAGTTAGATGGGGTTGTGCCAACACAGTATGGTGGTGTTGTGCTAACACAATATGGTGGGGTTGTACTAACACTGTATAGTGGGGTTGTACTAACACAGTATAGTGGGGTTGTACTAACACAGTATAGTGGGGTTGTATATTGGGATTGTACTAACTCAGTATAGTGGGGTTGTACTAACACAGTATAGTGGGGTTGTACTAACACAGTGTAGTGGGGTTGTACTAACACAGTATAGTGGGGTTGTATATTGGGATTGTACTAACTAAGTATAGTGGGGTTGTACTAACACAGTATAGTGGGGTTGTACTAACACAGTATATTGTTGTTGTACTAACACAGTATAGTGGGGTTGTACTAACACAGTATGGTGGAGTTGTATTGTGGGGTTGTACTAACACAGTATGGTGGGGTTGTATAGTGGGGTTGTACTAACAAAGTATGATGGGGTTGTGCTAACACAGTATAGTGGGGTTGTACTAACACAGTATAGTGGGGTTGTGCTAACACAGTATGATGGGGTTGTGCTACCACAGTATAGTGGGATGGTACTAACACAGTATAGTGGGGTTGTACTAAAACAGTATAGTGGGGTTGTATAGTGGGGTTGTGTTAACACAGTATAGTGGGGTTGTACTAACACAGTATAGTGGGGTTGTACTAAAACAGTATAGTGGGGTTGTATAGTGGGGTTGTGTTAACACAGTATAGTGGGGTTGTTCTAACACAGTGTAGTGGGGTTGAATGTTGGGGTTGTACTAACACAGTACAGTGATGCTGTATAGTGGGGTTGTACTAACACAGTATAGTGGGGTTGTACTAACACAGCATAGTGGGGTTGTACTAACACAGTATGGTTGTGTTGTACTAAAACAGTATAGTGGGGTTGTGCTAACACAGTATAGTGGGGTTGTATTAACACAGTGTAGTGGGGTTGTACTAACACAGTATAGTGGTGTTGTACTAAAACAGTATAGTGGGGTTGTACTAACACAGTATAGTGGGGTTGTACTAACACAGTGTAGTGGGGTTGTACTAACTCAGTATAGTGGGGTTGTACTAACACAGTATAGTGGGGTTGTACTAACACAGTGTAGTGGGGTTGTACTAACACAGTATAGTGGGGTTGTATTAACACAGTGTAGTGGGGTTGTACTAACACAGTATAGTGGGGTTGTACTAACACAGTATAGTGGGGTTGTATAGTGGGGTTGTACTAACACAGTTTTGTGGGGTTGTACTAACACAGTATAGTGGGGTTGTACTAAAAGTGTATTGTGGGGTTCTCCTGACACAGTATGGTGGGGTTGTATAGTGGGGTTGTACTAACACAGTTTGGTGGGGTTGTATTGTGGGGTTGTACTAACACAGTATGGTGGGGTTGTACTAACACAGTATGGTGGGGTTGTACTAACACAGTATAGTGGGGTTGTGCTAACACAGTATGGTGGGGTTTTACTAACACAGTATGGTGGGGTTGTACTAACAGTTTAGTGGGATTCTACAAACATAGTAGAGTGGGGTTGTGCTAACACAGTATAGTGGGGTTGTGCTAACACAGTATGATGGCGTTGTGCTAACACAGTATGGTGGGGTTGTATAGTGGGGTTGTGCTAACACAGTATAGTGGGGTTGTGCTAACACTGTATAGTGAGGTTGTAAAGTGGGGTTGTACTAACACAGTATAGTGGGGTTGTATATTGGGGTTGTACTAACACAGTATGGTGGAGTTAGAACTAACACAGTATGGTGGGGTTGAACTAACACAGTATAGTGGGGTTGTACTAACACAGTACAGTGGGGTTATACTAACACAGTATAGTGGGGTTGTATAGTGGGGTTGTGTTAACACAGTATAGTTTGGTTGAATTAATACAGTATAGTGGGGTTGTGCTAACACAGTATAGTGGGGTTGTTCTAACACAGTGTAGTGGGGTTGAATGTTGTGGATTGTACTAACACAGTATAGTGAGGTTGCATAGTGGGGTTGTACTAACACAGCATAGTGGGGTTGTATTGCGGGGTTGTACTAACACAGTATAGTGGGGTTGTGCTAACACAGTATATTGGGGTTGTGCTAACACTGTATAGTGATGTTCTACTAACATAGTATTGTGGGGTTCTGCTAACACAGTATAGTGGGGTTGTGCTAACACAGTATAGTAGGGTTGTGGTAACACAGTATGGTGGGTTGTGCTAACACAGTATGGTGGGGTTGTACTAACTCAGTATAGTGGTTTTGTACTAACACAGTGTAGTGGGGTTGTACTAACACAGTATAGTGGGGTTGTACTAACACAGTATAGTGGGGTTGTACTAACACAGTTTGTTGGGGTTGTACTAACACAGTATAGTGGGGTTGTACTAAAAGTGTATTGTGGGGTTCTACTAACACAGTATGGTGGGGTTGTATAGTGGGGTTGTACTAACACAGTATGGTGGGGTTGTATTGTGGGGTTGTGCTAACACAGTATAGTGGAGTTGTACTAACACATTATGGTGGGGTTGTATAGTGTGGTTGTGCTAACACAGTGTGGTGGGTTTGTACTGACACAGTATGGTGGGATTGTGCTAACACAGTATGGTGGGGTTGTAGTAACACAGTATGGTGGGGTTTATAGTGGGGTTGTACTAACACAGTATGGTGGGGTTGTACTAACACAGTATAGTGGGGTTGTACTAACACAGTATGGTGGGTTTGTGCTAACACAGTATAGTGGTGTTGTACTAACACAGTATAGTGGGGTTTTACTGACACCGTATGGTGGGGTTCTGCTAACACAGTATAGTGGGGTTCTAGTAACATGGTATGTTGGGGTTGTACTAACACAGTATAGTGGGGTTGTACTAAAAGTGTATTGTGGGGTTCTACTAACACAGTATGGTGGGGTTGTACTAAAAGTGTATTGTGGGGTTCTCCTAACACAGTATGGTGGGGTTGTATAGTGGGGTTGTACTAACACAGTTTGGTGGGGTTGTATTGTGGGGTTGTACTAACACAGTATGGTGGGGTTGTATTGTGGGGTTGTGCTAACACAGTCTAGTGGAGTTGTTCTAACACGATATGGTGGGGTTTATAGTGGGGTTGTACTAACACAGTATAGTGGGGTTGTACTAACACAGTATGGTGGGTTTGTGCTTACACACTATAGTGGTGTTGTACTAACACAGTATAGTGGGGTTGTAGTAACACAGTATGGTGTGGTTGTATAGTGGGGTTGTATATTGGGGTTGGACGAACACAATATGGTGGGGTTGTATAGTGGGGTTGTACTAACACAATATGGTGGGGTTGTACTAACACAGTATAGTGGGGTTGTGCTAACACAGTATGGTGGGGTTGTACTAACACAGTATGGTGGGGTTGTACTAACACAGTATGGTGGGGTTGTACTAACACAGTATAGTGGGGTTGTGCTAACACAGTATGGTGGGGTTTTACTAACACAGTATGGTGGGGTTGTACTAACAGTTTAGTGGGATTGTACAAACATAGTAGAGTGGGGTTGTGCTAACACAGTATAGTGGGGTTGTGCTAACACAGTATGATGGCGTTGTGCTAACACAGTATGGTGGGGTTGTATAGTGGGGTTGTGCTAACACAGTATAGTGGGGTTGTGCTAACACTGTATAGTGAGGTTGTAAAGTGGGGTTGTACTAACACAGTATAGTGGGGTTGTATATTGGGGTTGTACTAACACAGTATGGTGGGTTTGAACTAACACAGTATGGTGGGGTTGAACTAACACAGTATAGTGGGGTTGTACTAACACAGTACAGTGGGGTTATACTAACACAGTATAGTGGGGTTGTATAGTGGGGTTGTGTTAACACAGTATAGTTTGGTTGAATTAATACAGTATAGTGGGGTTGTGCTAACACAGTATAGTGGGGTTGTTCTAACACAGTGTAGTGGGGTTGAATGTTGTGGATTGTACTAACACAGTATAGTGAGGTTGCATAGTGGGGTTGTACTAACACAGCATAGTGGGGTTGTATTGCGGGGTTGTACTAACACAGTATAGTGGGGTTGTGCTAACACAGTATATTGGGGTTGTGCTAACACTGTATAGTGATGTTCTACTAACATAGTATTGTGGGGTTCTGCTAACACAGTATAGTGGGGTTGTGCTAACACAGTATAGTAGGGTTGTGGTAACACAGTATGGTGGGTTGTGCTAACACAGTATGGTGGGGTTGTACTAACTCAGTATAGTGGTTTTGTACTAACACAGTGTAGTGGGGTTGTACTAACACAGTATAGTGGGGTTGTACTAACACAGTATAGTGGGGTTGTACTAACACAGTTTGTTGGGGTTGTACTAACACAGTATAGTGGGGTTGTACTAAAAGTGTATTGTGGGGTTCTACTAACACAGTATGGTGGGGTTGTATAGTGGGGTTGTACTAACACAGTATGGTGGGGTTGTATTGTGGGGTTGTGCTAACACAGTATAGTGGAGTTGTACTAACACATTATGGTGGGGTTGTATAGTGTGGTTGTGCTAACACAGTGTGGTGGGTTTGTACTGACACAGTATGGTGGGATTGTGCTAACACAGTATGGTGGGGTTGTAGTAACACAGTATGGTGGGGTTTATAGTGGGGTTGTACTAACACAGTATGGTGGGGTTGTACTAACACAGTATAGTGGGGTTGTACTAACACAGTATGGTGGGTTTGTGCTAACACAGTATAGTGGTGTTGTACTAACACAGTATAGTGGGGTTTTACTGACACCGTATGGTGGGGTTCTGCTAACACAGTATAGTGGGGTTCTAGTAACATGGTATGTTGGGGTTGTACTAACACAGTATAGTGGGGTTGTACTAAAAGTGTATTGTGGGGTTCTACTAACACAGTATGGTGGGGTTGTACTAAAAGTGTATTGTGGGGTTCTCCTAACACAGTATGGTGGGGTTGTATAGTGGGGTTGTACTAACACAGTTTGGTGGGGTTGTATTGTGGGGTTGTACTAACACAATATGGTGGGGTTGTATTGTGGGGTTGTGCTAACACAGTCTAGTGGAGTTGTTCTAACACGATATGGTGGGGTTTATAGTGGGGTTGTACTAACACAGTATAGTGGGGTTGTACTAACACAGTATGGTGGGTTTGTGCTAACACACTATAGTGGTGTTGTACTAACACAGTATAGTGGGGTTGTAGTAACACAGTATGGTGTGGTTGTATAGTGGGGTTGTATATTGGGGTTGGACGAACACAATATGGTGGGGTTGTATAGTGGGGTTGTACTAACACAATATGGTGGGGTTGTACTAACACAGTATAGTGGGGTTGTGCTAACACAGTATGGTGGGGTTGTACTAACACAGTATGGTGGGGTTGTACTAACACAGTATGGTGGGGTTGTACTAACACAGTATAGTGGGGTTGTGCTAACACAGTATGGTGGGGTTTTACTAACACAGTATGGTGGGGTTGTACTAACAGTTTAGTGGGATTCTACAAACATAGTAGAGTGGGGTTGTGCTAACACAGTATAGTGGGGTTGTGCTAACACAGTATGATGGCGTTGTGCTAACACAGTATGGTGGGGTTGTATAGTGGGGTTGTGCTAACACAGTATAGTGGGGTTGTGCTAACACTGTATAGTGAGGTTGTAAAGTGGGGTTGTACTAACACAGTATAGTGGGGTTGTATATTGGGGTTGTACTAACACAGTATGGTGGGTTTGAACTAACACAGTATGGTGGGGTTGAACTAACACAGTATAGTGGGGTTGTACTAACACAGTACAGTGGGGTTATACTAACACAGTATAGTGGGGTTGTATAGTGGGGTTGTGTTAACACAGTATAGTTTGGTTGAATTAATACAGTATAGT
The DNA here is from genome assembly GCF_965601325.2 of Salmo salar. Classification (NCBI taxonomy): domain Eukaryota; kingdom Metazoa; phylum Chordata; class Actinopteri; order Salmoniformes; family Salmonidae; genus Salmo; species Salmo salar. Next base: position 83,187,586 of record NC_138296.1, on the reverse strand, counting down.
GGGGTTGTGCTAACACAGTATAGTGGGGTTGTTCTAACACAGTGTAGTGGGGTTGAATGTTGTGGATTGTACTAACACAGTATAGTGAGGTTGCATAGTGGGGTTGTACTAACACAGCATAGTGGGGTTGTATTGCGGGGTTGTACTAACACAGTATAGTGGGGTTGTGCTAACACAGTATATTGGGGTTGTGCTAACACTGTATAGTGATGTTCTACTAACATAGTATTGTGGGGTTCTGCTAACACAGTATAGTGGGGTTGTGCTAACACAGTATAGTAGGGTTGTGGTAACACAGTATGGTGGGTTGTGCTAACACAGTATGGTGGGGTTGTACTAACTCAGTATAGTGGTTTTGTACTAACACAGTGTAGTGGGGTTGTACTAACACAGTATAGTGGGGTTGTACTAACACAGTATAGTGGGGTTGTACTAACACAGTATGTTGGGGTTGTACTAACACAGTATAGTGGGGTTGTACTAAAAGTGTATTGTGGGGTTCTACTAACACAGTATGGTGGGGTTGTATAGTGGGGTTGTACTAACACAGTATGGTGGGGTTGTATTGTGGGGTTGTGCTAACACAGTATAGTGGAGTTGTACTAACACATTATGGTGGGGTTGTATAGTGTGGTTGTGCTAACACAGTGTGGTGGGTTTGTACTGACACAGTATGGTGGGATTGTGCTAACACAGTATGGTGGGGTTGTAGTAACACAGTATGGTGGGGTTTATAGTGGGGTTGTACTAACACAGTATGGTGGGGTTGTACTAACACAGTATAGTGGGGTTGTACTAACACAGTATGGTGGGTTTGTGCTAACACAGTATAGTGGTGTTGTACTAACACAGTATAGTGGGGTTTTACTGACACCGTATGGTGGGGTTCTGCTAACACAGTATAGTGGGGTTCTAGTAACATGGTATGTTGGGGTTGTACTAACACAGTATAGTGGGGTTGTACTAAAAGTGTATTGTGGGGTTCTACTAACACAGTATGGTGGGGTTGAATAGTGGGGTTGTACTAACACAGTATGGTGGGGTTGTAGTTACACAGTATGGTGGGGTTGTACTAACACAATATGGTAGGGGTTGTATAGTGGGGTTGTACTAACACAATATGGTGGTGTTTTATAGTGGGGTTGTACTAACACAGTATGGTGGGGTTGTACTAACACAGTATGGTGGGGTTGTACTAACACAGTATGATGGGGTTGTGCTAACACAGTATAGTGGGGTTGTATAGTGGGGTTGTACTAACACAGTATCGTGGGGTTGTATAGTGGGGTTGTACTAACACAGTATAGTGGGGTTGTACTAACACAGTATGGTGGGGTTGTACTCACACAGTATAGTGGGGTTGTACTAACACAGTATAGTGGGGTTGTACTAACACAGTATAGTGGGGTTGTATAGTGGGGTTGTGCTAACACAGTATAGTGGGATTGTATTTTGGGGTTGTACTAACACAGTATGGTGAGGTTGTATAGTGGGGTTGAACTAACACAGTATAGTGGGGTTGTACTACCATAGTATAGTTGGGTTTTGCTAACACAGTATAGTGGGTTTGTGCTAACACAGTATAGTGGGGTTGTGGTAACACAGTATAGTGGGGTTGTGCTAACACAGTATGGTGGGGTTGTACTAACTCAGTATAGTGGGGTTGTACTAACAGAGTATGGTGGGGTTGTGCTAACACAGTATAGTGGGGTTGTATAGTGGGGTTGTACTAACACAGTTTAATGGGGTTGTACTAACACAGTATAGTGGGGTTGTACTAAAACTGTATTGTGGGGTTCTACTAACACAGTATGGTGGGGTTGTATAGTGGGGTTGTACTAACACAGTTTAGTGGGGTTGTACTAAAACTGTATTGTGGGGTTGTATAGTGGGGTTGTACTAACACAGTATGGTGGGGTTGTATAGTGGGGTTGTACTAACACAGTATGGTGGAGTTGTATTGTGGGGTTGTACTAACACAGTATGGTGGGGTTGTATAGTGGGGTTATACTAACACAGTATAGTGTGGTTGTGCTAGCACAGTGTGGTGGGGTTGTACTGACACAGTATGGTGGGGTTGTATAGTGGGGTTGTACTAACACAGTATGATGGGGTTGTGCTAACACAGTATAGTGGGGTTGTACTAACACAGTATGGTGGGGTTGTATAGTGGGGTTCTACTAACACAGTATAGTGGGGTTGTGCTAACACAGTATAGTGGGGTTTGCTAACACTGTATAGTGATGTTCTACTAACATAGTATTGTGGGGTTCTGCTAACACAGTATAGTGGGGTTGTGCTAACACAGTATAGTAGGGTTGTGGTAACACAGTATGGTGGGGTTGTGCTAACACAGTACGGTGGGGTTGTACTAACTCAGTATAGTTGGGTTGTACTAACACAGTGTAGTGGGGTTGTACTAAAAGTGTATTGTGGGGTTCTACTAACAGAGTATGGTGGGGTTGTATAGTGGGGTTGTGCTAACACAGTATAGTGGAGTTGTACTAACACATTATGGTGGGGTTGTATAGTTTGGTTGTGCTAACACAGTGTGGTGGGTTTGTACTGACACAGTATGGTGGGGTTGTACTAACACAGTATCGTGGGGTTGTATAGTGGGGTTGTACTAACACAGTATAGTGGGGTTGTACTAACACAGTATGGTGGGGTTGTACTCACACAGTATAGTGGGGTTGTACTAACACAGTATAGTGGGGTTGTAGTAACACAGTATGGTGGGGTTTATAGTGGGGTTGTACTAACACAGTATGGTGGGGTTGTACTAACACAGTATAGTGGGGTTGTACTAACACAGTATGGTGGCGTTCTGCTAACACAGTATAGTGGGGTAGTAGTAACACGGTATGTTGGGGTTGTACTAACACAGTATAGTGGGGTTGTACTAAAAGTGTATTGTGGGGTTCTACTAACACAGTATGGTGGGGTTGTATAGTGGGGTTGTACTAACACAGTATGAAGGGGTTGTAGTTACACAGTATGGTGGGGTTGAATAGTGGGGTTGTACTAACACAATATGGTAGGGGTTGTATAGTGGGATTGTACTAACACAATATGGTGGTGTTTTATAGTGGGGTTGTATAGGGAGGTTGTACTAACAAAGTATGGTGGGGTTGTACTAACACAGTATGGTGGGGTTGTACTAACACAGTATAGTGGGGTTGTACTAACACAGTATGGTGGGGTTGTACTAAATCAGTATAGTGGGGTTGTACTAACACTGTATGATGGGGTTGTGCTAACACAGTATAGTGGGGTTGCATAGTGGGGTTGTACTAACACAGTATCGTGGGGTTGTATAGTGGGGTTGTACTAACACAGTATAGTGGGGTTGTACTAACACAGTATGGTGGGGTTGTACTCACACAGTATAGTGGGGTTGTACTAACACAGTATAGTGGGGTTGTACTGACACAGTATCGTGGGGTTGTATAGTGGGGTTGTGGTAACACAGTATAGTGGGGTTGTGCTAACACAGTATAGTGGGGTTGTACTAACACAGTATAGTGGGGTTGTGCTAACACAGTATAGTGGGATTGTATTTTGGGGTTGTACTAACACAGTATAGTGAGGTTGTATAGTGGGGTTGAACTAACACAGTATAGTGGGGTTGTACTACCATAGTATAGTTGGGTTGTGCTAACACAGTATAGTGGGTTTGTGCTAACACAGTATAGTGGGGTTGTGGTAACACAGTATAGTGGGGTTGTGGTAACACAGTATAGTGGGGTTGTGGTAACACAGTATAGTGGGGTTGTGCTAACACAGTATGGTGGGGTTGTACTAACAGAGTATGGTGGGGTTTTGCTAACACAGCATAGTGGGGTTGTATAGTGGGGTTGTACTAACACAGTATGGTGGGGTTGTACTAACACAGTATGGTGGGGTTGTATAGTGGGGTTGTACTAACACAGTATGGGGGAGTTGTATTGTGGGGTTGTACTAACACAGTATGGTGGGGTTGTATAGTGAGGTTGTACTAACACAGTATAGTGTGGTTGTGCTAGCACAGTGTGGTTGGGTTGTGCTAACACAGTATAGTGGGGTTGTACTGAAACAGTATGGTGGGGTTGTATAGTGGGGTTGTAGTAACACAGTATGGTGGGGTTTATAGTGGGGTTGTACTAACGCAGTATGGTGGGGTTGTACTAACACAGTATAGTGGGGTTGTACTAACACAGTATGGTGGGTTTGTGCTAACACAGTATAGTGGTGTTGTACTAACACAGTATAGTGGGGTTTTACTGACACCGTATGGTGGGGTTCTGCTAACACAGTATAGTGGGGTTGTAGTAACACGGTATGTTGGGGTTGTACTAACACAGTATAGTGGTGTTGTACTAACACAGTATAGTGGGGTTTTACTGACACCGTATGGTGGGGTTCTGCTAACACAGTATAGTGGGGTTGTAGTAACACGGTATGTTGGGGTTGTACTAACACAGTATAGTGGGGTTGTACTAACACAGTATGGTGGGGTTGTACTAAAACAGTATAGTGGGGTTGTACTAACACTGTATGATGGGGTTGTGCTAACACAGTATAGTGGGGTTGCATAGTGGGGTTGTACTAACACAGTATCGTGGGGTTGTATAGTGTGGTTGTACTAACACAGTATAGTGGGGTTGTACTCACACAGTATAGTGGGGTTGTACTAACACAGTATAGTGGGGTTGTACTGACACAGTATGGTGGGGTTATACTAACACAGTATAGTGGGGTTGTATAGTGGGGTTGTGCTAACACAGTATAGTGGGGTTGTGCTAACACAGTATAGTGAGGTTGTATAGTGGGGTTGAACTAACACAGTATAGTGAGGTTGTATAGTGGGGTTGAACTAACACAGTATAGTGGGGTTGTACTACCATAGTATAGTTGGGTTGTACTACCATAGTATAGTGGGTTTGTGCTAACACAGTATAGTGGGGTTGTGGTAACACAGTATAGTGGGGTTGTGCTAACACAGTATGGTGGGGTTGTACTAACGCAGTATAGTGGGGTTGTACTAACACAGTATAGTGCGGTTGTTCTAACAGAGTATGGTGGGGTTGTGTTAACACAGTATGGTGGGGTTGTATAGTGGGGTTGTACTAACACAGTATAGTGGGGTTGTACTAACACAGTATGGTGGGGTTGTATAGTGGGGTTGTACTAACACAGTATGGGGGAGTTGTATTGTGGGGTTGTACTAACACAGTATGGTGGGGTTGTATAGTGAGGTTGTACTAACACAGTATAGTGTGGTTGTGCTAGCACAGTGTGGTTGGGTTGTGCTAACACAGTATAGTGGGGTTGTACTGAAAAAGTATGGTGGGGTTGTATAGTGGGGTTGTAGAACACAGTATGGTGGGGTTTATAGTGGGGTTGTACTAACACAGTATGGTGGGGTTGTACTAACACAGTATAGTGGGGTTGTACTAACACAGTATGGTGGGTTTGTGCTAACACAGTATAGTGGTGTTGTACTAACACAGTATAGTGGGGTTTTACTGACACCGTATGGTGGGGTTCTGCTAACACAGTATAGTGGGGTTGTAGTAACACGGTATGTTGGGGTTGTACTAACACAGTATAGTGTTGTTGTACTAACACAGTATAGTGGGGTTTTACTGACACCGTATGGTGGGGTTCTGCTAACACAGTATAGTGGGGTTGTAGTAACACGGTATGTTGGGGTTGTACTAACACAGTATAGTGGGGTTGTACTAACACAGTATGGTGGGGTTGTACTAAAACAGTATAGTGGGGTTGTACTAACACTGTATGATGGGGTTGTGCTAACACAGTATAGTGGGGTTGCATAGTGGGGTTGTACTAACACAGTATCGTGGGGTTGTATAGTGGGGTTGTACTAACACAGTATAGTGGGGTTGTACTAACACAGTATGGTGGGGTTGTACTCACACAGTATAGTGGGGTTGTACTAACACAGTATAGTGGGGTTGTACTGACACAGTATGGTGGGGTTATACTAACACAGTATAGTGGGGTTGTATAGTAGGGTTGTGCTAACACAGTATAGTGAGGTTGTATAGTGGGGTTGAACTAACAAAGTATAGTGAGGTTGTATAGTGGGGTTGAACTAACACAGTATAGTGGGGTTGTACTACCATTGTATAGTTGGGTTGTACTACCATAGTATAGTGGGTTTGTGCTAACACAGTATAGTGGGGTTGTGGTAACACAGTATAGTGGGGTTGTGCTAACACAGTATGGTGGGGTTGTACTTACGCAGTATAGTGGGGTTGTACTAACACAGTATAGTGGGGTTGTTCTAACAGAGTATGGTGGGGTTGTGCTAACACAGTATAGTGGGGTTGTATAGTGGGGTTGTACTAACACAGTTTAATGGGGTTGTACTAACACAGTATAGTGGGGTTGTACTAAAACTGTATTGTGGGGTTCTACTAACACAGTATGGTGGGGTTGTATCGTGGGGTTGTACTAACACAGTTTAGTGGGGTTGTACTAACACAGTATAGTGGGGTTGTACTAAAACTGTATTGTGGGGTTCTACTAACACAGTATGGTGGGGTTGAATAGTGGGGTTGTACTAACACAGTATGGTGGGGTTGTAGTTACACAGTATGGTGGGGTTGTACTAACACAATATGGTAGGGGTTGTATAGTGGGGTTGTACTAACACAATATGGTGGTGTTTTATAGTGGGGTTGTACTAACACAGTATGGTGGGGTTGTACTAACACAGTATGGTGGGGTTGTACTAACACAGTATGATGGGGTTGTGCTAACACAGTATAGTGGGGTTGTATAGTGGGGTTGTACTAACACAGTATCGTGGGGTTGTATAGTGGGGTTGTACTAACACAGTATAGTGGGGTTGTACTAACACAGTATGGTGGGGTTGTACTCACACAGTATAGTGGGGTTGTACTAACACAGTATAGTGGGGTTGTACTAACACAGTATAGTGGGGTTGTATAGTGGGGTTGTGCTAACACAGTATAGTGGGATTGTATTTTGGGGTTGTACTAACACAGTATGGTGAGGTTGTATAGTGGGGTTGAACTAACACAGTATAGTGGGGTTGTACTACCATAGTATAGTTGGGTTGTGCTAACACAGTATAGTGGGTTTGTGCTAACACAGTATAGTGGGGTTGTGGTAACACAGTAAAGTGGGGTTGTGCTAACACAGTATGGTGGGGTTGTACTAACTCAGTATAGTGGGGTTGTACTAACAGAGTATGGTGGGGTTGTGCTAACACAGTATAGTGGGGTTGTATAGTGGGGTTGTACTAACACAGTTTAATGGGGTTGTACTAACACAGTATAGTGGGGTTGTACTAAAACTGTATTGTGGGGTTCTACTAACACAGTATGGTGGGGTTGTATAGTGGGGTTGTACTAACACAGTTTAGTGGGGTTGTACTAAAACTGTATTGTGGGGTTGTATAGTGGGGTTGTACTAACACAGTATGGTGGGGTTGTATAGTGGGGTTGTACTAACACAGTATGGTGGAGTTGTATTGTGGGGTTGTACTAACACAGTATGGTGGGGTTGTATAGTGGGGTTATACTAACACAGTATAGTGTGGTTGTGCTAGCACAGTGTGGTGGGGTTGTACTGACACAGTATGGTGGGGTTGTATAGTGGGGTTGTACTAACACAGTATGATGGGGTTGTGCTAACACAGTATAGTGGGGTTGTACTAACACAGTATGGTGGGGTTGTATAGTGGGGTTCTACTAACACAGTATAGTGGGGTTGTGCTAACACAGTATAGTGGGGTTTGCTAACACTGTATAGTGATGTTCTACTAACATAGTATTGTGGGGTTCTGCTAACACAGTATAGTGGGGTTGTGCTAACACAGTATAGTAGGGTTGTGGTAACACAGTATGGTGGGGTTGTGCTAACACAGTACGGTGGGGTTGTACTAACTCAGTATAGTTGGGTTGTACTAACACAGTGTAGTGGGGTTGTACTAAAAGTGTATTGTGGGGTTCTACTAACAGAGTATGGTGGGGTTGTATAGTGGGGTTGTGCTAACACAGTATAGTGGAGTTGTACTAACACATTATGGTGGGGTTGTATAGTTTGGTTGTGCTAACACAGTGTGGTGGGTTTGTACTGACACAGTATGGTGGGGTTGTACTAACACAGTATCGTGGGGTTGTATAGTGGGGTTGTACTAACACAGTATAGTGGGGTTGTACTAACACAGTATGGTGGGGTTGTACTCACACAGTATAGTGGGGTTGTACTAACACAGTATAGTGGGGTTGTACTAACACAGTATGGTGGGGTTTATAGTGGGGTTGTACTAACACAGTATGGTGGGGTTGTACTAACACAGTATAGTGGGGTTGTACTAACACAGTATGGTGGCGTTCTGCTAACACAGTATAGTGGGGTAGTAGTAACACGGTATGTTGGGGTTGTACTAACACAGTATAGTGGGGTTGTACTAAAAGTGTATTGTGGGGTTCTACTAACACAGTATGGTGGGGTTGTATAGTGGGGTTGTACTAACACAGTATGGTGGGGTTGTAGTTACACAGTATGGTGGGGTTGAATAGTGGGGTTGTACTAACACAATATGGTAGGGGTTGTATAGTGGGATTGTACTAACACAATATGGTGGTGTTTTATAGTGGGGTTGTATAGGGAGGTTGTACTAACAAAGTATGGTGGGGTTGTACTAACACAGTATGGTGGGGTTGTACTAACACAGTATAGTGGGGTTGTACTAACACAGTATGGTGGGGTTGTACTAAATCAGTATAGTGGGGTTGTACTAACACTGTATGATGGGGTTGTGCTAACACAGTATAGTGGGGTTGCATAGTGGGGTTGTACTAACACAGTATAGTGGGGTTGTACTAACACAGTATGGTGGGGTTGTACTCACACAGTATAGTGGGGTTGTACTAACACAGTATAGTGGGGTTGTACTGACACAGTATCGTGGGGTTGTATAGTGGGGTTGTGGTAACACAGTATAGTGGGGTTGTGCTAACACAGTATAGTGGGGTTGTACTAACACAGTATAGTGGGGTTGTGCTAACACAGTATAGTGGGATTGTATTTTGGGGTTGTACTAACACAGTATAGTGAGGTTGTATAGTGGGGTTGAACTAACACAGTATAGTGGGGTTGTACTACCATAGTATAGTTGGGTTGTGCTAACACAGTATAGTGGGTTTGTGCTAACACAGTATAGTGGGGTTGTGGTAACACAGTATAGTGGGGTTGTGGTAACACAGTATAGTGGGGTTGTGGTAACACAGTATAGTGGGGTTGTGCTAACACAGTATGGTGGGGTTGTACTAACTCAGTATAGTGGGGTTGTACTAACACAGTATAGTGGGGTTGTACTAACAGAGTATGGTGGGGTTTTGCTAACACAGCATAGTGGGGTTGTATAGTGGGGTTGTACTAACACAGTATGGTGGGGTTGTACTAACACAGTATGGTGGGGTTGTATAGTGGGGTTGTACTAACACAGTATGGGGGAGTTGTATTGTGGGGTGGTACTAACACAGTATGGTGGGGTTGTACTAACACTGTATAGTGGGGTTGTACTAACACAGTATAGTGGGGTTGTACTAACACAGTATAGTGGGGTTGTATAGTGGGGTTGTGCTAACACAGTATAGTGGGATTGTATTTTGGGGTTGTACTAACACAGTATGGTGAGGTTGTATAGTGGGGTTGAACTAACACAGTATAGTGGGGTTGTACTACCATAGTATAGTTGGGTTGTGCTAACACAGTATAGTGGGTTTGTGCTAACACAGTATAGTGGGGTTGTGGTAACACAGTATAGTGGGGTTGTGCTAACACAGTATGGTGGGGTTGTACTAACTCAGTATAGTGGGGTTGTACTAACAGAGTATGGTGGGGTTGTGCTAACACAGTATAGTGGGGTTGTATAGTGGGGTTGTACTAACACAGTTTAATGGGGTTGTACTAACACAGTATAGTGGGGTTGTACTAAAACTGTATTGTGGGGTTCTACTAACACAGTATGGTGGGGTTGTATAGTGGGGTTGTACTAACACAGTTTAGTGGGGTTGTACTAAAACTGTATTGTGGGGTTGTATAGTGGGGTTGTACTAACACAGTATGGTGGGGTTGTATAGTGGGGTTGTACTAACACAGTATGGTGGAGTTGTATTGTGGGGTTGTACTAACACAGTATGGTGGGGTTGTATAGTGGGGTTATACTAACACAGTATAGTGTGGTTGTGCTAGCACAGTGTGGTGGGGTTGTACTGACACAGTATGGTGGGGTTGTATAGTGGGGTTGTACTAACACAGTATGATGGGGTTGTGCTAACACAGTATAGTGGGGTTGTACTAACACAGTATGGTGGGGTTGTATAGTGGGGTTCTACTAACACAGTATAGTGGGGTTGTGCTAACACAGTATAGTGGGGTTTGCTAACACTGTATAGTGATGTTCTACTAACATAGTATTGTGGGGTTCTGCTAACACAGTATAGTGGGGTTGTGCTAACACAGTATAGTAGGGTTGTGGTAACACAGTATGGTGGGGTTGTGCTAACACAGTACGGTGGGGTTGTACTAACTCAGTATAGTTGGGTTGTACTAACACAGTGTAGTGGGGTTGTACTAAAAGTGTATTGTGGGGTTCTACTAACAGAGTATGGTGGGGTTGTATAGTGGGGTTGTGCTAACACAGTATAGTGGAGTTGTACTAACACATTATGGTGGGGTTGTATAGTTTGGTTGTGCTAACACAGTGTGGTGGGTTTGTACTGACACAGTATGGTGGGGTTGTACTAACACAGTATCGTGGGGTTGTATAGTGGGGTTGTACTAACACAGTATAGTGGGGTTGTACTAACACAGTATGGTGGGGTTGTACTCACACAGTATAGTGGGGTTGTACTAACACAGTATAGTGGGGTTGTACTAACACAGTATGGTGGGGTTTATAGTGGGGTTGTACTAACACAGTATGGTGGGGTTGTACTAACACAGTATAGTGGGGTTGTACTAACACAGTATGGTGGCGTTCTGCTAACACAGTATAGTGGGGTAGTAGTAACACGGTATGTTGGGGTTGTACTAACACAGTATAGTGGGGTTGTACTAAAAGTGTATTGTGGGGTTCTACTAACACAGTATGGTGGGGTTGTATAGTGGGGTTGTACTAACACAGTATGGTGGGGTTGTAGTTACACAGTATGGTGGGGTTGAATAGTGGGGTTGTACTAACACAATATGGTAGGGGTTGTATAGTGGGATTGTACTAACACAATATGGTGGTGTTTTATAGTGGGGTTGTATAGGGAGGTTGTACTAACAAAGTATGGTGGGGTTGTACTAACACAGTATGGTGGGGTTGTACTAAAACAGTATAGTGGGGTTGTACTAACACAGTATGGTGGGGTTGTACTAAATCAGTATAGTGGGGTTGTACTAACACTGTATGATGGGGTTGTGCTAACACAGTATAGTGGGGTTGCATAGTGGGGTTGTACTAACACAGTATCGTGGGGTTGTATAGTGGGGTTGTACTAACACAGTATAGTGGGGTTGTACTAACACAGTATGGTGGGGTTGTACTCACACAGTATAGTGGGGTTGTACTAACACAGTATAGTGGGGTTGTACTGACACAGTATCGTGGGGTTGTATAGTGGGGTTGTGGTAACACAGTATAGTGGGGTTGTGCTAACACAGTATAGTGGGGTTGTACTAACACAGTATAGTGGGGTTGTGCTAACACAGTATAGTGGGATTGTATTTTGGGGTTGTACTAACACAGTATAGTGAGGTTGTATAGTGGGGTTGAACTAACACAGTATAGTGGGGTTGTACTACCATAGTATAGTTGGGTTGTGCTAACACAGTATAGTGGGTTTGTGCTAACACAGTATAGTGGGGTTGTGGTAACACAGTATAGTGGGGTTGTGGTAACACAGTATAGTGGGGTTGTGGTAACACAGTATAGTGGGGTTGTGCTAACACAGTATGGTGGGGTTGTACTAACTCAGTATAGTGGGGTTGTACTAACACAGTATAGTGGGGTTGTACTAACAGAGTATGGTGGGGTTTTGCTAACACAGCATAGTGGGGTTGTATAGTGGGGTTGTACTAACACAGTATGGTGGGGTTGTACTAACACAGTATGGTGGGGTTGTATAGTGGGGTTGTACTAACACAGTATGGGGGAGTTGTATTGTGGGGTTGTACTAACACAGTATGGTGGGGTTGTATAGTGAGGTTGTACTAACACAGTATAGTGTGGTTGTGCTAGCACAGTGTGGTTGGGTTGTGCTAACACAGTATAGTGGGGTTGTACTGAAACAGTATGGTGGGGTTGTATAGTGGGGTTGTAGTAACACAGTATGGTGGGGTTTATAGTGGGGTTGTACTAACGCAGTATGGTGGGGTTGTACTAACACAGTATAGTGGGGTTGTACTAACACAGTATGGTGGGTTTGTGCTAACACAGTATAGTGGTGTTGTACTAACACAGTATAGTGGGGTTTTACTGACACCGTATGGTGGGGTTCTGCTAACACAGTATAGTGGGGTTGTAGTAACACGGTATGTTGGGGTTGTACTAACACAGTATAGTGGTGTTGTACTAACACAGTATAGTGGGGTTTTACTGACACCGTATGGTGGGGTTCTGCTAACACAGTATAGTGGGGTTGTAGTAACACGGTATGTTGGGGTTGTACTAACACAGTATAGTGGGGTTGTACTAACACAGTATGGTGGGGTTGTACTAAAACAGTATAGTGGGGTTGTACTAACACTGTATGATGGGGTTGTGCTAACACAGTATAGTGGGGTTGCATAGTGGGGTTGTACTAACACAGTATCGTGGGGTTGTATAGTGTGGTTGTACTAACACAGTATAGTGGGGTTGTACTCACACAGTATAGTGGGGTTGTACTAACACAGTATAGTGGGGTTGTACTGACACAGTATGGTGGGGTTATACTAACACAGTATAGTGGGGTTGTATAGTGGGGTTGTGCTAACACAGTATAGTGGGGTTGTGCTAACACAGTATAGTGAGGTTGTATAGTGGGGTTGAACTAACACAGTATAGTGAGGTTGTATAGTGGGGTTGAACTAACACAGTATAGTGGGGTTGTACTACCATAGTATAGTTGGGTTGTACTACCATAGTATAGTGGGTTTGTGCTAACACAGTATAGTGGGGTTGTGGTAACACAGTATAGTGGGGTTGTGCTAACACAGTATGGTGGGGTTGTACTAACGCAGTATAGTGGGGTTGTACTAACACAGTATAGTGCGGTTGTTCTAACAGAGTATGGTGGGGTTGTGTTAACACAGTATGGTGGGGTTGTATAGTGGGGTTGTACTAACACAGTATAGTGGGGTTGTACTAACACAGTATGGTGGGGTTGTATAGTGGGGTTGTACTAACACAGTATGGGGGAGTTGTATTGTGGGGTTGTACTAACACAGTATGGTGGGGTTGTATAGTGAGGTTGTACTAACACAGTATAGTGTGGTTGTGCTAGCACAGTGTGGTTGGGTTGTGCTAACACAGTATAGTGGGGTTGTACTGAAAAAGTATGGTGGGGTTGTATAGTGGGGTTGTAGAACACAGTATGGTGGGGTTTATAGTGGGGTTGTACTAACACAGTATAGTGGGGTTGTAGTAACACGGTATGTTGGGGTTGTACTAACACAGTATAGTGGTGTTGTACTAACACAGTATAGTGGGGTTTTACTGACACCGTATGGTGGGGTTCTGCTAACACAGTATAGTGGGGTTGTAGTAACACGGTATGTTGGGGTTGTACTAACACAGTATAGTGGGGTTGTACTAACACAGTATGGTGGGGTTGTACTAAAACAGTATAGTGGGGTTGTACTAACACTGTATGATGGGGTTGTGCTAACACAGTATAGTGGGGTTGCATAGTGGGGTTGTACTAACACAGTATCGTGGGGTTGTATAGTGGGGTTGTACTAACACAGTATAGTGGGGTTGTACTAACACAGTATGGTGGGGTTGTACTCACACAGTATAGTGGGGTTGTACTAACACAGTATAGTGGGGTTGTACTGACACAGTATGGTGGGGTTATACTAACACAGTATAGTGGGGTTGTATAGTAGGGTTGTGCTAACACAGTATAGTGAGGTTGTATAGTGGGGTTGAACTAACAAAGTATAGTGAGGTTGTATAGTGGGGTTGAACTAACACAGTATAGTGGGGTTGTACTACCATTGTATAGTTGGGTTGTACTACCATAGTATAGTGGGTTTGTGCTAACACAGTATAGTGGGGTTGTGGTAACACAGTATAGTGGGGTTGTGCTAACACAGTATGGTGGGGTTGTACTTACGCAGTATAGTGGGGTTGTACTAACACAGTATAGTGGGGTTGTACTAACACAGTTTAATGGGGTTGTACTAACACAGTATAGTGGGGTTGTACTAAAACTGTATTGTGGGGTTCTACTAACACAGTATGGTGGGGTTGTATCGTGGGGTTGTACTAACACAGTTTAGTGGGGTTGTACTAACACAGTATAGTGGGGTTGTACTAAAACTGTATTGTGGGGTTCTACTAACACAGTATGGTGGGGTTGAATAGTGGGGTTGTACTAACACAGTATGGTGGGGTTGTAGTTACACAGTATGGTGGGGTTGTACTAACACAATATGGTAGGGGTTGTATAGTGGGGTTGTACTAACACAATATGGTGGTGTTTTATAGTGGGGTTGTACTAACACAGTATGGTGGGGTTGTACTAACACAGTATGGTGGGGTTGTACTAACACAGTATGATGGGGTTGTGCTAACACAGTATAGTGGGGTTGTATAGTGGGGTTGTACTAACACAGTATCGTGGGGTTGTATAGTGGGGTTGTACTAACACAGTATAGTGGGGTTGTACTAACACAGTATGGTGGGGTTGTACTCACACAGTATAGTGGGGTTGTACTAACACAGTATAGTGGGGTTGTACTAACACAGTATAGTGGGGTTGTATAGTGGGGTTGTGCTAACACAGTATAGTGGGATTGTATTTTGGGGTTGTACTAACACAGTATGGTGAGGTTGTATAGTGGGGTTGAACTAACACAGTATAGTGGGGTTGTACTACCATAGTATAGTTGGGTTGTGCTAACACAGTATAGTGGGTTTGTGCTAACACAGTATAGTGGGGTTGTGGTAACACAGTATAGTGGGGTTGTGCTAACACAGTATGGTGGGGTTGTACTAACTCAGTATAGTGGGGTTGTACTAACAGAGTATGGTGGGGTTGTGCTAACACAGTATAGTGGGGTTGTATAGTGGGGTTGTACTAACACAGTTTAATGGGGTTGTACTAACACAGTATAGTGGGGTTGTACTAAAACTGTATTGTGGGGTTCTACTAACACAGTATGGTGGGGTTGTATAGTGGGGTTGTACTAACACAGTTTAGTGGGGTTGTACTAAAACTGTATTGTGGGGTTGTATAGTGGGGTTGTACTAACACAGTATGGTGGGGTTGTATAGTGGGGTTGTACTAACACAGTATGGTGGAGTTGTATTGTGGGGTTGTACTAACACAGTATGGTGGGGTTGTATAGTGGGGTTATACTAACACAGTATAGTGTGGTTGTGCTAGCACAGTGTGGTGGGGTTGTACTGACACAGTATGGTGGGGTTGTATAGTGGGGTTGTACTAACACAGTATGATGGGGTTGTGCTAACACAGTATAGTGGGGTTGTACTAACACAGTATGGTGGGGTTGTATAGTGGGGTTCTACTAACACAGTATAGTGGGGTTGTGCTAACACAGTATAGTGGGGTTTGCTAACACTGTATAGTGATGTTCTACTAACATAGTATTGTGGGGTTCTGCTAACACAGTATAGTGGGGTTGTGCTAACACAGTATAGTAGGGTTGTGGTAACACAGTATGGTGGGGTTGTGCTAACACAGTACGGTGGGGTTGTACTAACTCAGTATAGTTGGGTTGTACTAACACAGTGTAGTGGGGTTGTACTAAAAGTGTATTGTGGGGTTCTACTAACAGAGTATGGTGGGGTTGTATAGTGGGGTTGTGCTAACACAGTATAGTGGAGTTGTACTAACACATTATGGTGGGGTTGTATAGTTTGGTTGTGCTAACACAGTGTGGTGGGTTTGTACTGACACAGTATGGTGGGGTTGTACTAACACAGTATCGTGGGGTTGTATAGTGGGGTTGTACTAACACAGTATAGTGGGGTTGTACTAACACAGTATGGTGGGGTTGTACTCACACAGTATAGTGGGGTTGTACTAACACAGTATAGTGGGGTTGTACTAACACAGTATGGTGGGGTTTATAGTGGGGTTGTACTAACACAGTATGGTGGGGTTGTACTAACACAGTATAGTGGGGTTGTACTAACACAGTATGGTGGCGTTCTGCTAACACAGTATAGTGGGGTAGTAGTAACACGGTATGTTGGGGTTGTACTAACACAGTATAGTGGGGTTGTACTAAAAGTGTATTGTGGGGTTCTACTAACACAGTATGGTGGGGTTGTATAGTGGGGTTGTACTAACACAGTATGGTGGGGTTGTAGTTACACAGTATGGTGGGGTTGAATAGTGGGGTTGTACTAACACAATATGGTAGGGGTTGTATAGTGGGATTGTACTAACACAATATGGTGGTGTTTTATAGTGGGGTTGTATAGGGAGGTTGTACTAACAAAGTATGGTGGGGTTGTACTAACACAGTATGGTGGGGTTGTACTAACACAGTATAGTGGGGTTGTACTAACACAGTATGGTGGGGTTGTACTAAATCAGTATAGTGGGGTTGTACTAACACTGTATGATGGGGTTGTGCTAACACAGTATAGTGGGGTTGCATAGTGGGGTTGTACTAACACAGTATCGTGGGGTTGTATAGTGGGGTTGTACTAACACAGTATAGTGGGGTTGTACTAACACAGTATGGTGGGGTTGTACTCACACAGTATAGTGGGGTTGTACTAACACAGTATAGTGGGGTTGTACTGACACAGTATCGTGGGGTTGTATAGTGGGGTTGTGGTAACACAGTATAGTGGGGTTGTGCTAACACAGTATAGTGGGGTTGTACTAACACAGTATAGTGGGGTTGTGCTAACACAGTATAGTGGGATTGTATTTTGGGGTTGTACTAACACAGTATAGTGAGGTTGTATAGTGGGGTTGAACTAACACAGTATAGTGGGGTTGTACTACCATAGTATAGTTGGGTTGTGCTAACACAGTATAGTGGGTTTGTGCTAACACAGTATAGTGGGGTTGTGGTAACACAGTATAGTGGGGTTGTGGTAACACAGTATAGTGGGGTTGTGGTAACACAGTATAGTGGGGTTGTGCTAACACAGTATGGTGGGGTTGTACTAACTCAGTATAGTGGGGTTGTACTAACACAGTATAGTGGGGTTGTACTAACAGAGTATGGTGGGGTTTTGCTAACACAGCATAGTGGGGTTGTATAGTGGGGTTGTACTAACACAGTATGGTGGGGTTGTACTAACACAGTATGGTGGGGTTGTATAGTGGGGTTGTACTAACACAGTATGGGGGAGTTGTATTGTGGGGTTGTACTAACACAGTATGGTGGGGTTGTATAGTGAGGTTGTACTAACACAGTATAGTGTGGTTGTGCTAGCACAGTGTGGTTGGGTTGTGCTAACACAGTATAGTGGGGTTGTACTGAAACAGTATGGTGGGGTTGTATAGTGGGGTTGTAGTAACACAGTATGGTGGGGTTTATAGTGGGGTTGTACTAACGCAGTATGGTGGGGTTGTACTAACACAGTATAGTGGGGTTGTACTAACACAGTATGGTGGGTTTGTGCTAACACAGTATAGTGGTGTTGTACTAACACAGTATAGTGGGGTTTTACTGACACCGTATGGTGGGGTTCTGCTAACACAGTATAGTGGGGTTGTAGTAACACGGTATGTTGGGGTTGTACTAACACAGTATAGTGGTGTTGTACTAACACAGTATAGTGGGGTTTTACTGACACCGTATGGTGGGGTTCTGCTAACACAGTATAGTGGGGTTGTAGTAACACGGTATGTTGGGGTTGTACTAACACAGTATATTGGGGTTTTACTAACACAGTATGGTGGGGTTGTACTAAAACAGTATAGTGGGGTTGTACTAACACTGTATGATGGGGTTGTGCTAACACAGTATAGTGGGGTTGCATAGTGGGGTTGTACTAACACAGTATCGTGGGGTTGTATAGTGTGGTTGTACTAACACAGTATAGTGGGGTTGTACTCACACAGTATAGTGGGGTTGTACTAACACAGTATAGTGGGGTTGTACTGACACAGTATGGTGGGGTTATACTAACACAGTATAGTGGGGTTGTATAGTGGGGTTGTGCTAACACAGTATAGTGGGGTTGTGCTAACACAGTATAGTGAGGTTGTATAGTGGGGTTGAACTAACACAGTATAGTGAGGTTGTATAGT
The DNA here is from genome assembly GCF_965601325.2 of Salmo salar. NCBI lineage: Eukaryota > Metazoa > Chordata > Actinopteri > Salmoniformes > Salmonidae > Salmo > Salmo salar. The sequence goes on along the minus strand of NC_138296.1, from coordinate 83,169,101 downwards.
GGGGTTGAACTAACACAGTATAGTGGGGTTGTACTACCATAGTATAGTTGGGTTGTACTACCATAGTATAGTGGGTTTGTGCTAACACAGTATAGTGGGGTTGTGGTAACACAGTATAGTGGGGTTGTGCTAACACAGTATGGTGGGGTTGTACTAACGCAGTATAGTGGGGTTGTACTAACACAGTATAGTGCGGTTGTTCTAACAGAGTATGGTGGGGTTGTGTTAACACAGTATTGTGGGGTTGTATAGTGGGGTTGTACTAACACAGTATAGTGGGGTTGTACTAACACAGTATGGTGGGGTTGTATAGTGGGGTTGTACTAACACAGTATGGGGGAGTTGTATTGTGGGGTTGTACTAACACAGTATGGTGGGGTTGTATAGTGAGGTTGTACTAACACAGTATAGTGTGGTTGTGCTAGCACAGTGTGGTTGGGTTGTGCTAACACAGTATAGTGGGGTTGTACTGAAAAAGTATGGTGGGGTTGTATAGTGGGGTTGTAGAACACAGTATGGTGGGGTTTATAGTGGGGTTGTACTAACACAGTATGGTGGGGTTGTACTAACACAGTATAGTGGGGTTGTACTAACACAGTATGGTGGGTTTGTGCTAACACAGTATAGTGGTGTTGTACTAACACAGTATAGTGGGGTTTTACTGACACCGTATGGTGGGGTTCTGCTAACACAGTATAGTGGGGTTGTAGTAACACGGTATGTTGGGGTTGTACTAACACAGTATAGTGGGGTTGTACTACCATAGTATAGTTGGGTTGTGCTAACACAGTATAGTGGGTTTGTGCTAACACAGTATAGTGGGGTTGTGGTAACACAGTATAGTGGGGTTGTGGTAACACAGTATAGTGGGGTTGTGGTAACACAGTATAGTGGGGTTGTGCTAACACAGTATGGTGGGGTTGTACTAACTCAGTATAGTGGGGTTGTACTAACACAGTATAGTGGGGTTGTACTAACAGAGTATGGTGGGGTTTTGCTAACACAGCATAGTGGGGTTGTATAGTGGGGTTGTACTAACACAGTATGGTGGGGTTGTACTAACACAGTATGGTGGGGTTGTATAGTGGGGTTGTACTAACACAGTATGGGGGAGTTGTATTGTGGGGTTGTACTAACACAGTATGGTGGGGTTGTATAGTGAGGTTGTACTAACACAGTATAGTGTGGTTGTGCTAGCACAGTGTGGTTGGGTTGTGCTAACACAGTATAGTGGGGTTGTACTGAAACAGTATGGTGGGGTTGTATAGTGGGGTTGTAGTAACACAGTATGGTGGGGTTTATAGTGGGGTTGTACTAACGCAGTATGGTGGGGTTGTACTAACACAGTATAGTGGGGTTGTACTAACACAGTATGGTGGGTTTGTGCTAACACAGTATAGTGGTGTTGTACTAACACAGTATAGTGGGGTTTTACTGACACCGTATGGTGGGGTTCTGCTAACACAGTATAGTGGGGTTGTAGTAACACGGTATGTTGGGGTTGTACTAACACAGTATAGTGGTGTTGTACTAACACAGTATAGTGGGGTTTTACTGACACCGTATGGTGGGGTTCTGCTAACACAGTATAGTGGGGTTGTAGTAACACGGTATGTTGGGGTTGTACTAACACAGTATATTGGGGTTTTACTAACACAGTATGGTGGGGTTGTACTAAAACAGTATAGTGGGGTTGTACTAACACTGTATGATGGGGTTGTGCTAACACAGTATAGTGGGGTTGCATAGTGGGGTTGTACTAACACAGTATCGTGGGGTTGTATAGTGTGGTTGTACTAACACAGTATAGTGGGGTTGTACTCACACAGTATAGTGGGGTTGTACTAACACAGTATAGTGGGGTTGTACTGACACAGTATGGTGGGGTTATACTAACACAGTATAGTGGGGTTGTATAGTGGGGTTGTGCTAACACAGTATAGTGGGGTTGTGCTAACACAGTATAGTGAGGTTGTATAGTGGGGTTGAACTAACACAGTATAGTGAGGTTGTATAGTGGGGTTGAACTAACACAGTATAGTGGGGTTGTACTACCATAGTATAGTTGGGTTGTACTACCATAGTATAGTGGGTTTGTGCTAACACAGTATAGTGGGGTTGTGGTAACACAGTATAGTGGGGTTGTGCTAACACAGTATGGTGGGGTTGTACTAACGCAGTATAGTGGGGTTGTACTAACACAGTATAGTGCGGTTGTTCTAACAGAGTATGGTGGGGTTGTGTTAACACAGTATTGTGGGGTTGTATAGTGGGGTTGTACTAACACAGTATAGTGGGGTTGTACTAACACAGTATGGTGGGGTTGTATAGTGGGGTTGTACTAACACAGTATGGGGGAGTTGTATTGTGGGGTTGTACTAACACAGTATGGTGGGGTTGTATAGTGAGGTTGTACTAACACAGTATAGTGTGGTTGTGCTAGCACAGTGTGGTTGGGTTGTGCTAACACAGTATAGTGGGGTTGTACTGAAAAAGTATGGTGGGGTTGTATAGTGGGGTTGTAGAACACAGTATGGTGGGGTTTATAGTGGGGTTGTACTAACACAGTATGGTGGGGTTGTACTAACACAGTATAGTGGGGTTGTACTAACACAGTATGGTGGGTTTGTGCTAACACAGTATAGTGGTGTTGTACTAACACAGTATAGTGGGGTTTTACTGACACCGTATGGTGGGGTTCTGCTAACACAGTATAGTGGGGTTGTAGTAACACGGTATGTTGGGGTTGTACTAACACAGTATAGTGGTGTTGTACTAACACAGTATAGTGGGGTTTTACTGACACCGTATGGTGGGGTTCTGCAAACACAGTATAGTGGGGTTGTAGTAACACGGTATGTTGGGGTTGTACTAACACAGTATAGTGGGGTTGTACTAACACAGTATGGTGGGGTTGTACTAAAACAGTATAGTGGGGTTGTACTAACACTGTATGATGGGGTTGTGCTAACACAGTATAGTGGGGTTGCATAGTGGGGTTGTACTAACACAGTATCGTGGGGTTGTATAGTGGGGTTGTACTAACACAGTATAGTGGGGTTGTACTAACACAGTATGGTGGGGTTGTACTCACACAGTATAGTGGGGTTGTACTAACACAGTATAGTGGGGTTGTACTGACACAGTATGGTGGGGTTATACTAACACAGTATAGTGGGGTTGTATAGTAGGGTTGTGCTAACACAGTATAGTGAGGTTGTATAGTGGGGTTGAACTAACAAAGTATAGTGAGGTTGTATAGTGGGGTTGAACTAACACAGTATAGTGGGGTTGTACTACCATTGTATAGTTGGGTTGTACTACCATAGTATAGTGGGTTTGTGCTAACACAGTATAGTGGGGTTGTGGTAACACAGTATAGTGGGGTTGTGCTAACACAGTATGGTGGGGTTGTACTTACGCAGTATAGTGGGGTTGTACTAACACAGTATAGTGGGGTTGTTCTAACAGAGTATGGTGGGGTTGTGCTAACACAGTATAGTGGGGTTGTATAGTGGGGTTGTACTAACACAGTTTAATGGGGTTGTACTAACACAGTATAGTGGGGTTGTACTAAAACTGTATTGTGGGGTTCTACTAACACAGTATGGTGGGGTTGTATCGTGGGGTTGTACTAACACAGTTTAGTGGGGTTGTACTAACACAGTATAGTGGGGTTGTACTAAAACTGTATTGTGGGGTTCTACTAACACAGTATGGTGGAGTTGTATTGTGTGGTTGTACTAACACAGTATGGTGGGGTTGTATTGTGGGGTTGTACTAACACAGTATGGTGGGGTTGTATTGTGGGGTTGTGCTAACACAGTATAGTGGAGTTGTACTAACACATTATGGTGGGGTTGTATAGTTTGGTTGTGCTAACACAGTGTGGTGGGTTTGTACTGACACAGTATGGTGGGGTTGTGCTAACACAGTATGGTAGGGTTGTAGTAACACAGTATGGTGGGGTTTATAGTGGGGTTGTACTAACACAGTATAGTGGGGTTGCATAGTGGGGTTGTACTAACACAGTATCGTGGGGTTGTATAGTGGGGTTGTACTAACACAGTATAGTGGGGTTGTACTAACACAGTATGGTGGGGTTGTACTCACACAGTATAGTGGGGTTGTACTAACACAGTATAGTGGGGTTGTACTGACACAGTATGGTGGGGTTATACTAACACAGTATAGTGGGGTGGTATAGTGGGGTTGTGCTAACACAGTATAGTGGGGTTGTGCTAACACAGTATAGTGAGGTTGTATAGTGGGGTTGAACTAACACAGTATAGTGAGGTTGTATAGTGGGGTTGAACTAACACAGTATAGTGGGGTGTACTACCATTGTATAGTTGGGTTGTACTACCATAGTATAGTGGGTTTGTGCTAACACAGTATAGTGGGGTTGTGGTAACACAGTATAGTGGGGTTGTGCTAACACAGTATGGTGGGGTTGTACTTACGCAGTATAGTGGGGTTGTACTAACACAGTATAGTGGGGTTGTTCTAACAGAGTATGGTGGGGTTGTGCTAACACAGTATAGTGGGGTTGTATAGTGGGGTTGTACTAACACAGTTTAATGGGGTTGTACTAACACAGTATAGTGGGGTTGTACTAAAACTGTATTGTGGGGTTCTACTAACACAGTATGGTGGGGTTGTATCGTGGGGTTGTACTAACACAGTTTAGTGGGGTTGTACTAACACAGTATAGTGGGGTTGTACTAAAACTGTATTGTGAGGTTCTACTAACACAGTATGGTGGAGTTGTATTGTGTGGTTGTACTAACACAGTATGGTGGGGTTGTATTGTGGGGTTGTACTAACACAGTATGGTGGGGTTGTATTGTGGGGTTGTGCTAACACAGTATAGTGGAGTTGTACTAACACATTATGGTGGGGTTGTATAGTTTGGTTGTGCTAACACAGTGTGGTGGGTTTGTACTGACACAGTATGGTGGGGTTGTGCTAACACAGTATGGTAGGGTTGTAGTAACACAGTATGGTGGGGTTTATAGTGGGGTTGTACTAACACAGTATGGTGGGGTTGTACTAACACAATATAGTGGGGTTGTACTAACACAGTATGGTGGCGTTCTGCTAACACAGTATAGTGGGGTTGTAGTAACACGGTATGTTGGGGTTGTACTAACACAGTATAGTGGGGTTGTACTAAAAGTGTATTGTGGGGTTCTACTAACACAGTATGGTGGGGTTGTATAGTGGGGTTGTACTAACACAGTATGGTGGGGTTGTAGTTACACAGTATGGTGGGGTTGTATAGTGGGGTTGTACTAACACAATATGGTAGGGGTTGTATAGTGGGATTGTACTAACACAATATGGTGGTGTTTTATAGTGGGGTTGTATAGGGAGGTTGTACTAACAAAGTATGGTGGGGTTGTACTAACACAGTATGGTGGGGTTGTCCTAACACAGTATAGTGGGGTTGTACTAACACAGTATGGTGGGGTTGTACTAAATCAGTATAGTGGGGTTGTACTAACACTGTATGATGTGGTTGTGCTAACACAGTATAGTGTGGTTGCATAGTGGGGTTGTACTAACACAGTATCGTGGGGTTGTATAGTGGGGTTGTACTAACACAGTATAGTGGGGTTGTACTAACACAGTATGGTGGGGTTGTACTCACACAGTATAGTGGGGTTGTACTAACACAGTATAGTGGGGTTGTACTGACACAGTATCGTGGGGTTGTATAGTGGGGTTGTGGTAACACAGTATAGTGGGGTTGTGCTAACACAGTATAGTGGTGTTGTACTAACACAGTATAGTGGGGTTGTGCTAACACAGTATAGTGGGATTGTATTTTGGGGTTGTACTAACACAGTATAGTGAGGTTGTATAGTGGGGTTGAACTAACACAGTATAGTGGGGTTGTACTACCATAGTATAGTTGGGTTGTGCTAACACAGTATAGTGGGTTTGTGCTAACACAGTATAGTGGGGTTGTGGTAACACAGTATAGTGGGGTTGTGCTAACACAGTATGGTGGGGTTGTACTAACTCAGTATAGTGGGGTTGTACTAACACAGTATAGTGGGGTTGTACTAACAGAGTATGGTGGGGTTGTGCTAACACAGCATAGTGGGGTTGTATAGTGGGGTTGTACTAACACAGTTTAATGGGGTTGTACTAACACAGTATAGTGGGGTTGTACTAAAACTGTATTGTGGGGTTCTACTAACACAGTATGGTGGGGTTGTATAGTGGGGTTGTACTAACACAGTTTAGTGGGGTTGTACTAACACAGTATATAGTGGGGTGGTACTAAAACTGTATTGTGGGGTTCTACTAACACAGTATGGTGGGGTTGTATAGTGGGGTTGTACTCACACAGTATAGTGGGGTTGTACTAACACAGTATAGTGGGGTTGTACTGACACAGTATGGTGGGGTTATACTAACACAGTATAGTGGGATTGTATAGTGGGGTTGTGCTAACACAGTATAGTGGGGTTGTGCTAACACAGTATAGTGAGGTTGTATAGTGGGGTTGAACTAACACAGTATAGTGAGGTTGTATAGTGGGGTTGAACTAACACAGTATAGTGGGGTTGTACTACCATAGTATAGTTTGGTTGTACTTCCATAGTATAGTGGGTTTGTGCTAACACAGTATAGTGGGGTTGTGGTAACACAGTATAGTGGGGTTGTGCTAACACAGTATGGTGGGGTTGTACTAACTCAGTATAGTGGGGTTGTACTAACACAGTATAGTGGGGTTGTTCTAACAGAGCATGGTGGGGTTGTGCTAACACAGTATAGTGGGGTTGTATAGTGGGGTTGTACTAACACAGTTTAATGGGGTTGTACTAACACAATATAGTGAGGTTGTACTAAAACTGTATTGTGGGGTTCTACTAACACAGTATGGTGGGGTTGTATAGTGGGGTTGTACTAACACAGTTTAGTGGGGTTGTACTAACACAGTATAGTGGGGTTGTACTAAAACTGTATTGTGGGGTTCTACTAACACAGTATGGTGGAGTTGTATTGTGTGGTTGTACTAACACAGTATGGTGGGGTTGTGCTAGCACAGTGTGGTGGGGTTGTACTGACACAGTATGGTGGAGTTGTATTGTGTGGTTGTACTAACACAGTATGGTGGGGTTGTATAGTGGGGTTATACTAACACAGTATAGTGTGGTTGTGCTTGCACAGTGTGGTGGGGTTGTACTGACACGGTATGGTTGGGTTGTGCTAACACAGTATAGTGGGGTTGTACTGACACAGTATGGTGGGGTTGTATAGTGAGTGGGGTTGTACTAACACAGTATGATGGGGTTGTGCTAACACAGTATAGTGGGATTGTACTAACACAGTATGGTGGGGATGTATAGTGGGGTTGTACTAACACAGTATAGTGGGGTTGTACTAACACAGTATGGTGGGGTTGTGCTAACACAGTATAGTGGGGTTGTACTAAAACTGTATTGTGGGGTTGTACTAACACAGTGTAGTGGGGATGTACTAACACAGTGTAGTGGGGATGTACTAACACAGTATAGTGGGGTTGTACTAACACAGTATAGTGGGGTTGTATAGTGGGGTTGTACTAACACAGTTCAGTGGGGTTGTATAGTGGGGTTGTACTAACACAGTATAGTGGGGTTGTACTAAAACTGTATAGTGGGGTTGTACTAACACAGTATGGTGGAGTTGTATTGTGGGGTTGTACTAACACAGTATGATGGTGTTGTGCTAACACAGTATAGTGGTGTTGTATATTGGGGTTGTACTAACACAGTATGGTGGGGTTGAACTAACACAGTACAGTGGGGTTGTACTAAAACAGTATAGTGGGGTTGTACTAACACAGTATAGTGGGGTTGTATAGTGGGATTGTACTAACTCAGTATAGTGGGGTTGTACTAACACAGTGTAGTGGGGATGTACTAACACAGTGTAGTGGGGATGTACTAACACAGTATAGTGGGGTTGTACTAACACAGTATAGTGGGGTTGTATAGTGGGGTTGTACTAACACAGTTCAGTGGGGTTGTATAGTGGGGTTGAACTAACACAGTATAGTGAGGTTGTATAGTGGGGTTGAACTAACACAGTACTAACACAGTATAGTGGGGTTGTACTAAAACTGTATAGTGGGGTTGTACTAACACAGTATGGTGGAGTTGAACTAACACAGTACAGTGGGGTTGTACTAAAACAGTATAGTGGGGTTGTGTTAACACAGTATTGTTTGGTTGAATTAATACAGTATAGTGGGGTTGTGCTAACACAGTATAGTGGGGTTGTACTAACACAGTATAGTGGGGTTGTACTAAAACTGTATTGTGGGGTTCTACTAACACAGTATGGTGGGGTTGTATCGTGGGGTTGTACTAACACAGTTTAGTGGGGTTGTACTAACACAGTATAGTGGGGTTGTACTAAAACTGTATTGTGGGGTTCTACTAACACAGTATGGTGGAGTTGTATTGTGTGGTTGTACTAACACAGTATGGTGGGGTTGTATTGTGGGGTTGTACTAACACAGTATGGTGGGGTTGTATTGTGGGGTTGTGCTAACACAGTATAGTGGAGTTGTACTAACACATTATGGTGGGGTTGTATAGTTTGGTTGTGCTAACACAGTGTGGTGGGTTTGTACTGACACAGTATGGTGGGGTTGTGCTAACACAGTATGGTAGGGTTGTAGTAACACAGTATGGTGGGGTTTATAGTGGGGTTGTACTAACACAGTATGGTGGGGTTGTACTAACACAATATAGTGGGGTTGTACTAACACAGTATGGTGGCGTTCTGCTAACACAGTATAGTGGGGTTGTAGTAACACGGTATGTTGGGGTTGTACTAACACAGTATAGTGGGGTTGTACTAAAAGTGTATTGTGGGGTTCTACTAACACAGTATGGTGGGGTTGTATAGTGGGGTTGTACTAACACAGTATGGTGGGGTTGTAGTTACACAGTATGGTGGGGTTGTATAGTGGGGTTGTACTAACACAATATGGTAGGGGTTGTATAGTGGGATTGTACTAACACAATATGGTGGTGTTTTATAGTGGGGTTGTATAGGGAGGTTGTACTAACAAAGTATGGTGGGGTTGTACTAACACAGTATGGTGGGGTTGTCCTAACACAGTATAGTGGGGTTGTACTAACACAGTATGGTGGGGTTGTACTAAATCAGTATAGTGGGGTTGTACTAACACTGTATGATGTGGTTGTGCTAACACAGTATAGTGTGGTTGCATAGTGGGGTTGTACTAACACAGTATCGTGGGGTTGTATAGTGGGGTTGTACTAACACAGTATAGTGGGGTTGTACTAACACAGTATGGTGGGGTTGTACTCACACAGTATAGTGGGGTTGTACTAACACAGTATAGTGGGGTTGTACTGACACAGTATCGTGGGGTTGTATAGTGGGGTTGTGGTAACACAGTATAGTGGGGTTGTGCTAACACAGTATAGTGGTGTTGTACTAACACAGTATAGTGGGGTTGTGCTAACACAGTATAGTGGGATTGTATTTTGGGGTTGTACTAACACAGTATAGTGAGGTTGTATAGTGGGGTTGAACTAACACAGTATAGTGGGGTTGTACTACCATAGTATAGTTGGGTTGTGCTAACACAGTATAGTGGGTTTGTGCTAACACAGTATAGTGGGGTTGTGGTAACACAGTATAGTGGGGTTGTGCTAACACAGTATGGTGGGGTTGTACTAACTCAGTATAGTGGGGTTGTACTAACACAGTATAGTGGGGTTGTACTAACAGAGTATGGTGGGGTTGTGCTAACACAGCATAGTGGGGTTGTATAGTGGGGTTGTACTAACACAGTTTAATGGGGTTGTACTAACACAGTATAGTGGGGTTGTACTAAAACTGTATTGTGGGGTTCTACTAACACAGTATGGTGGGGTTGTATAGTGGGGTTGTACTAACACAGTTTAGTGGGGTTGTACTAACACAGTATATAGTGGGGTGGTACTAAAACTGTATTGTGGGGTTCTACTAACACAGTATGGTGGGGTTGTATAGTGGGGTTGTACTCACACAGTATAGTGGGGTTGTACTAACACAGTATAGTGGGGTTGTACTGACACAGTATGGTGGGGTTATACTAACACAGTATAGTGGGGTTGTATAGTGGGGTTGTGCTAACACAGTATAGTGGGGTTGTGCTAACACAGTATAGTGAGGTTGTATAGTGGGGTTGAACTAACACAGTATAGTGAGGTTGTATAGTGGGGTTGAACTAACACAGTATAGTGGGGTTGTACTACCATAGTATAGTTTGGTTGTACTTCCATAGTATAGTGGGTTTGTGCTAACACAGTATAGTGGGGTTGTGGTAACACAGTATAGTGGGGTTGTGCTAACACAGTATGGTGGGGTTGTACTAACTCAGTATAGTGGGGTTGTACTAACACAGTATAGTGGGGTTGTTCTAACAGAGCATGGTGGGGTTGTGCTAACACAGTATAGTGGGGTTGTATAGTGGGGTTGTACTAACACAGTTTAATGGGGTTGTACTAACACAATATAGTGAGGTTGTACTAAAACTGTATTGTGGGGTTCTACTAACACAGTATGGTGGGGTTGTATAGTGGGGTTGTACTAACACAGTTTAGTGGGGTTGTACTAACACAGTATAGTGGGGTTGTACTAAAACTGTATTGTGGGGTTCTACTAACACAGTATGGTGGAGTTGTATTGTGTGGTTGTACTAACACAGTATGGTGGGGTTGTGCTAGCACAGTGTGGTGGGGTTGTACTGACACAGTATGGTGGAGTTGTATTGTGTGGTTGTACTAACACAGTATGGTGGGGTTGTATAGTGGGGTTATACTAACACAGTATAGTGTGGTTGTGCTTGCACAGTGTGGTGGGGTTGTACTGACACGGTATGGTTGGGTTGTGCTAACACAGTATAGTGGGGTTGTACTGACACAGTATGGTGGGGTTGTATAGTGAGTGGGGTTGTACTAACACAGTATGATGGGGTTGTGCTAACACAGTATAGTGGGATTGTACTAACACAGTATGGTGGGGATGTATAGTGGGGTTGTACTAACACAGTATAGTGGGGTTGTACTAACACAGTATGGTGGGGTTGTGCTAACACAGTATAGTGGGGTTGTACTAAAACTGTATTGTGGGGTTGTACTAACACAGTGTAGTGGGGATGTACTAACACAGTGTAGTGGGGATGTACTAACACAGTATAGTGGGGTTGTACTAACACAGTATAGTGGGGTTGTATAGTGGGGTTGTACTAACACAGTTCAGTGGGGTTGTATAGTGGGGTTGTACTAACACAGTATAGTGGGGTTGTACTAAAACTGTATAGTGGGGTTGTACTAACACAGTATGGTGGAGTTGTATTGTGGGGTTGTACTAACACAGTATGATGGTGTTGTGCTAACACAGTATAGTGGTGTTGTATATTGGGGTTGTACTAACACAGTATGGTGGGGTTGAACTAACACAGTACAGTGGGGTTGTACTAAAACAGTATAGTGGGGTTGTACTAACACAGTATAGTGGGGTTGTATAGTGGGATTGTACTAACTCAGTATAGTGGGGTTGTACTAACACAGTGTAGTGGGGATGTACTAACACAGTGTAGTGGGGATGTACTAACACAGTATAGTGGGGTTGTACTAACACAGTATAGTGGGGTTGTATAGTGGGGTTGTACTAACACAGTTCAGTGGGGTTGTATAGTGGGGTTGAACTAACACAGTATAGTGAGGTTGTATAGTGGGGTTGAACTAACACAGTACTAACACAGTATAGTGGGGTTGTACTAAAACTGTATAGTGGGGTTGTACTAACACAGTATGGTGGAGTTGAACTAACACAGTACAGTGGGGTTGTACTAAAACAGTATAGTGGGGTTGTGTTAACACAGTATTGTTTGGTTGAATTAATACAGTATAGTGGGGTTGTGCTAACACAGTATAGTGGGGTTGTACTAACACAGTATAGTGGGGTTGTACTAAAACTGTATTGTGGGGTTCTACTAACACAGTATGGTGGGGTTGTATCGTGGGGTTGTACTAACACAGTTTAGTGGGGTTGTACTAACACAGTATAGTGGGGTTGTACTAAAACTGTATTGTGGGGTTCTACTAACACAGTATGGTGGAGTTGTATTGTGTGGTTGTACTAACACAGTATGGTGGGGTTGTATTGTGGGGTTGTACTAACACAGTATGGTGGGGTTGTATTGTGGGGTTGTGCTAACACAGTATAGTGGAGTTGTACTAACACATTATGGTGGGGTTGTATAGTTTGGTTGTGCTAACACAGTGTGGTGGGTTTGTACTGACACAGTATGGTGGGGTTGTGCTAACACAGTATGGTAGGGTTGTAGTAACACAGTATGGTGGGGTTTATAGTGGGGTTGTACTAACACAGTATGGTGGGGTTGTACTAACACAATATAGTGGGGTTGTACTAACACAGTATGGTGGCGTTCTGCTAACACAGTATAGTGGGGTTGTAGTAACACGGTATGTTGGGGTTGTACTAACACAGTATAGTGGGGTTGTACTAAAAGTGTATTGTGGGGTTCTACTAACACAGTATGGTGGGGTTGTATAGTGGGGTTGTACTAACACAGTATGGTGGGGTTGTAGTTACACAGTATGGTGGGGTTGTATAGTGGGGTTGTACTAACACAATATGGTAGGGGTTGTATAGTGGGATTGTACTAACACAATATGGTGGTGTTTTATAGTGGGGTTGTATAGGGAGGTTGTACTAACAAAGTATGGTGGGGTTGTACTAACACAGTATGGTGGGGTTGTCCTAACACAGTATAGTGGGGTTGTACTAACACAGTATGGTGGGGTTGTACTAAATCAGTATAGTGGGGTTGTACTAACACTGTATGATGTGGTTGTGCTAACACAGTATAGTGTGGTTGCATAGTGGGGTTGTACTAACACAGTATCGTGGGGTTGTATAGTGGGGTTGTACTAACACAGTATAGTGGGGTTGTACTAACACAGTATGGTGGGGTTGTACTCACACAGTATAGTGGGGTTGTACTAACACAGTATAGTGGGGTTGTACTGACACAGTATCGTGGGGTTGTATAGTGGGGTTGTGGTAACACAGTATAGTGGGGTTGTGCTAACACAGTATAGTGGTGTTGTACTAACACAGTATAGTGGGGTTGTGCTAACACAGTATAGTGGGATTGTATTTTGGGGTTGTACTAACACAGTATAGTGAGGTTGTATAGTGGGGTTGAACTAACACAGTATAGTGGGGTTGTACTACCATAGTATAGTTGGGTTGTGCTAACACAGTATAGTGGGTTTGTGCTAACACAGTATAGTGGGGTTGTGGTAACACAGTATAGTGGGGTTGTGCTAACACAGTATGGTGGGGTTGTACTAACTCAGTATAGTGGGGTTGTACTAACACAGTATAGTGGGGTTGTACTAACAGAGTATGGTGGGGTTGTGCTAACACAGCATAGTGGGGTTGTATAGTGGGGTTGTACTAACACAGTTTAATGGGGTTGTACTAACACAGTATAGTGGGGTTGTACTAAAACTGTATTGTGGGGTTCTACTAACACAGTATGGTGGGGTTGTATAGTGGGGTTGTACTAACACAGTTTAGTGGGGTTGTACTAACACAGTATATAGTGGGGTGGTACTAAAACTGTATTGTGGGGTTCTACTAACACAGTATGGTGGGGTTGTATAGTGGGGTTGTACTCACACAGTATAGTGGGGTTGTACTAACACAGTATAGTGGGGTTGTACTGACACAGTATGGTGGGGTTATACTAACACAGTATAGTGGGGTTGTATAGTGGGGTTGTGCTAACACAGTATAGTGGGGTTGTGCTAACACAGTATAGTGAGGTTGTATAGTGGGGTTGAACTAACACAGTATAGTGAGGTTGTATAGTGGGGTTGAACTAACACAGTATAGTGGGGTTGTACTACCATAGTATAGTTTGGTTGTACTTCCATAGTATAGTGGGTTTGTGCTAACACAGTATAGTGGGGTTGTGGTAACACAGTATAGTGGGGTTGTGCTAACACAGTATGGTGGGGTTGTACTAACTCAGTATAGTGGGGTTGTACTAACACAGTATAGTGGGGTTGTTCTAACAGAGCATGGTGGGGTTGTGCTAACACAGTATAGTGGGGTTGTATAGTGGGGTTGTACTAACACAGTTTAATGGGGTTGTACTAACACAATATAGTGAGGTTGTACTAAAACTGTATTGTGGGGTTCTACTAACACAGTATGGTGGGGTTGTATAGTGGGGTTGTACTAACACAGTTTAGTGGGGTTGTACTAACACAGTATAGTGGGGTTGTACTAAAACTGTATTGTGGGGTTCTACTAACACAGTATGGTGGAGTTGTATTGTGTGGTTGTACTAACACAGTATGGTGGGGTTGTGCTAGCACAGTGTGGTGGGGTTGTACTGACACAGTATGGTGGAGTTGTATTGTGTGGTTGTACTAACACAGTATGGTGGGGTTGTATAGTGGGGTTATACTAACACAGTATAGTGTGGTTGTGCTTGCACAGTGTGGTGGGGTTGTACTGACACGGTATGGTTGGGTTGTGCTAACACAGTATAGTGGGGTTGTACTGACACAGTATGGTGGGGTTGTATAGTGAGTGGGGTTGTACTAACACAGTATGATGGGGTTGTGCTAACACAGTATAGTGGGATTGTACTAACACAGTATGGTGGGGATGTATAGTGGGGTTGTACTAACACAGTATAGTGGGGTTGTACTAACACAGTATGGTGGGGTTGTGCTAACACAGTATAGTGGGGTTGTACTAAAACTGTATTGTGGGGTTGTACTAACACAGTGTAGTGGGGATGTACTAACACAGTGTAGTGGGGATGTACTAACACAGTATAGTGGGGTTGTACTAACACAGTATAGTGGGGTTGTATAGTGGGGTTGTACTAACACAGTTCAGTGGGGTTGTATAGTGGGGTTGTACTAACACAGTATAGTGGGGTTGTACTAAAACTGTATAGTGGGGTTGTACTAACACAGTATGGTGGAGTTGTATTGTGGGGTTGTACTAACACAGTATGATGGTGTTGTGCTAACACAGTATAGTGGTGTTGTATATTGGGGTTGTACTAACACAGTATGGTGGGGTTGAACTAACACAGTACAGTGGGGTTGTACTAAAACAGTATAGTGGGGTTGTACTAACACAGTATAGTGGGGTTGTATAGTGGGATTGTACTAACTCAGTATAGTGGGGTTGTACTAACACAGTGTAGTGGGGATGTACTAACACAGTGTAGTGGGGATGTACTAACACAGTATAGTGGGGTTGTACTAACACAGTATAGTGGGGTTGTATAGTGGGGTTGTACTAACACAGTTCAGTGGGGTTGTATAGTGGGGTTGAACTAACACAGTATAGTGAGGTTGTATAGTGGGGTTGAACTAACACAGTACTAACACAGTATAGTGGGGTTGTACTAAAACTGTATAGTGGGGTTGTACTAACACAGTATGGTGGAGTTGAACTAACACAGTACAGTGGGGTTGTACTAAAACAGTATAGTGGGGTTGTGTTAACACAGTATTGTTTGGTTGAATTAATACAGTATAGTGGGGTTGTGCTAACACAGTATAGTGGGGTTGTACTAACACAGTATAGTGGGGTTGTACTAACTCAGTATAGTGGGGTTGTACTAACACAGTATAGTGGGGTTGTATAATGGGGTTGTGCTAACACAGTATAGTGGGGTTGTACTAACACAGTATAGTGGGGTTGTACTAACACAGTATAGTGGGGTTGTACTAACACAGTATAGTGGGGTTGTACTATCTCAGTATAGTGGGGTTGTACTAACACAGTGTAGTGGGGTTGTACAAACACAGTATAGTGGGGTTGTCCTAACACAGTATGGTGGGGTTGTACTAACACAGTATGGTGGGGTTGTATAGTGGGGTTGTACTAACACAGTGTGTTGGGGTTGTGCTAACACAGTGTGGTGGGGTTGTGCTAACACTGTATGGTGGGGTTGTACTAACACAGTATAGTGGGGTTGTACTAACACAGTATGGTGGGGTTGTACTAACACAGTTTGATGGGGTTGTATAGTGGGGTTGTGCTAACACTGTATGGTGGGGTTGTACTAACACAGTATAGTGGGATTGTACTAACACAGTATAGTGGGGTTGTACTAACACAGTATAGTGGTGTTGTACTCACACAGTATAGTGGGGTTGTACTAACACAGTATAGTGGTGTTGTACTCACACAGTATAGTGGGGTTGTACTCACACAGTATAGTGGGGTTGTACTAACACAGTATAGTGGGGTTGTACTAACACAGTATAGTGGGGGTTGTAAATTGGGGTTGTACTAACACAGTATGGTGGGGTTGTGCTAACACAGTATAGTGGGGTTGTGCTAACACAGTATAGTGGGGTTGCACTAACACAGTATGGTGGGGTTGTACTAACACAGTATGGTGGGGTTGTACTAACACAGTATAGTGGGGTTGCACTAACACAGTATGGTGGGGTTGTACTAACACAGTATGGTGGGGTTGTACTAACACAGTATAGTGGGGTTGTATAGTGGGGTTGTACTAACACAGTATGGTGGGGTTGTACTAACACAGTATGGTTGGGTTGTGCTAACAAAGTGTGGTTGGGTTGTACTAAGTGTGTATAATTCAATACTTCATCATTTTTAGAAAATCTAACAATTTACATAATCATATGTACAGTACAGTTCATCTATTGCATCTCCAAACCATCCCAAGTCAGTGTAGATTGATTTGAGCTTCTCATGAAATGGATGGATGGTTGATGCTTAGCTTATGCAGTGGAAATGATGACATTACATACATAAATTAGCTAATGTAACTTGGGAGTTGTGGGAGCCATTTCTCACACAGGAAGACACAATGTAACAGGAGACAAGGAGACATTGAATATGCAATAGCAGACTGAACAAACTTGGTCCTATAACTGGGTTATAATACTGTTTAAATATGGCTTGTTGTGTTACTCCAACATGACCACTGCCTTATGTCATGGGACACTTGAATCATAGTGTAACGCAGCAACATGTATGGATAATTGTGATGTGTACACAGTGTTCACGAGTATAGGAGGAACACTAAAGGGAAGAAGGTGATGATAGTACAGAATTAAAGGATAATAATTACACTATGAAATGGAATCTCTTACTCTGTGGGGCATCTGTAAACAGCAGCTATGTTTAACTGGGGCCTCTTTCTGTGACATCGGTTTCTACAGGAAGAGGTGTGGAGAATAGAGATAGAATTCTATTAGCCTGCTGTACAAAAAGGAGCAACATTCTAGCCTGGTCGCAGATCATTTTGTGCTGTCTTGCTAATAGTTGTTGTCATATCATAACAATGACTATATCAGTTAGCTAAGGCACAAACAGATATGGCTCCACACTAGCAAAATGCGTTGTAACCCTAATAAAATGTGATCCCCTCGCGGGAATGGGTGGCGAACAGGGAGCCATATTCAGAGGGAGGGATTTCAGTTGTTAATAAGCAACTTTGGTGCCTTTTAGATCAGGCAGTATCCAATCAGCCCTGTTCGTCTTCATACACAAGAGGTGTTACTGGATAATACAGGGGGGGTGGGGCATTAGTAATTACTAGTCTGTAAGGGAAGTGTTGTAGCACAGAAGCCCATGAACAGCTGAGAAAACAAGTGACAAACAGAAAGAAGCAGATGAGGAAACCCAACTATGTCATTGGAGTCTGCCTTTATGTCAGTTACTCTTTGCAATGATTTTAACAGCACTACATTAGATGTATATTTTCATATGTTTCAAGTGTTCCATTTCAGGCATCAGCAAACAATCACTATGGAAATAAACATATCCAATTTGAATGAGTGGAATAAGCCGATATCATGATATGACCATGTCTTGTTTTAACTCGGTTACATTGACTAATCAAATACAAATGGCTGTGGGTTTCAACCGTTCTTTTATAGCTCAATGGTTTCAACACACATCCAATTATGGAACATGAAATTGGCATGCTCTCAAGTGTACCATCTACTATCTCTTTATTTCCTAACCCCACATCCTATTCCCCCGTAACCCTTTTCTTTTTTTTCTATGGCATCCCCCCCACCTTACTAGCTCTGACTTTGCTGATAGCTACTTTATTGACGAGAAGTATACTTACTATGACTGTGATTATGTGGTTATCCCACCTAGCTATCTTAAGATGAATGCTCTAACTGTCGCTCTGGATAAGAGTGTCTACAAAATGAAATGAAATCAAATGAGTCTATAAAGCCCCTTTTACATCAGCAGATGTCACAAAGTGCTTATCCAGCTCAGATGTCACAAAGTGCTTATCCAGCTCAGATGTCACAAAGTGCTTATCAAGCTCAGATGTCACAAAGTGCTTATCCAGCTCAGATGTCACAAAGTGCTTGTCCAGCTCAGATGTCACAAAGTGCTTGTCCAGCTCAGATGTCACAAAGTTCTTGTCCAGCTCAGATGTCACAAAGTGCTTATCCAGCTCAGATGTCACAAAGTACTTATCCAGCTCAGATGTCACAAAGTGCTTGTCCAGCTCAGATGTCACAAAGTGCTTGTCCAGCTCAGATGTCACAAAGTGCTTATCCAGCTCAGATGTCACAAAGTGCTTATCCAGCTCAGATGTCACAAAGTGCTTATCCAGCTCAGATGTCACAAAGTGCTTATCCAGCTCAGATGTCACAAAGTGCTTATCCAGAAAATGTAAATGGAGCTTAGCTCATCAGTTGATACAGTGCTTGTCTGACAGTAACTGTTATAGGCCAGGTTGTGCCAGGTTGTGCCAGGTTGTGTTGGTACGTACCATATGTGGAAGCTGGATATTAGCTAAGCTGTTGATGAGAGAGTGGCTGAGGTTGGCTAGCTCGTGCAGTAGGGAGTCATTCTGCTGCTCAATCACTTTGTTCTCGTCCTCTATGGACTTCAGGTTTGTCTCCATAGTGGTGATCTGGGAAAGGGGAAAAATACATTGAATTTAGATAAAGCACTGTGATATTCAGTTTGACAAGAGAGTTTTGACTGACACTGAGGCACTTCCTAATATGCATGCCATTTTCGTATCGCAGTTACTTGGGGGGTTGAAACATCAACTTCTAAACTTTAATCCAGCAACCTGTTTCAAAATTTGCCCAAACTCAGCATTACTTACTACCCTATAATAAATCCTGAATAATAATGAATGCATCTCAAATGAATAATGAATGAATCTTACTTGTGTCCTAAGTTTAATCATGTCTGATTCCACTTGATTGTTCGATTCGTTTAGATCTTTGATTTCTTCATCCAGCTGTTTGATTTCCTCGTCTTTTTCTATTCCTAAAATAAAGGAAACATGAAATAGATTTTAAGATTTGATTAAGCTTGAATATTTGTTGAGTAAACCAGCTAGTGTCCTAGTCAAGGGTTCCTACTGGTATTAGAGCGTTAGCTTACCTTTGCTTGCCCGTTGCTTGATTGTCAACATTTCAACTCCAGTCATTCTGGCTTTCTTCATGGCTGAGGTGGCACGGGGACAGCCGGAGAGACTGGTGAATAAAATCACATGACATGACTCCAACCCTGGTCTCAAGCACATCATTTACATTCTTGATCTGGTACTTGGTTACATTCATACACAGTTGCTTGTGTACATCACAGCCGTGCAGAGCCCCACCCACCTCCGATGTGTCAGGAAGCTCCCACTGACATGTCCCGAACCATCGCAGCCCGGGGTTGGGCACGACATGCCATCTGTCTTCCCGGACTTCCAGGCAAACTGGGAGCCGTTAACGTAGCCGTCCTTCTGCCGTTTGGCCGCCAGGGGGCAGCCTGACGCGCTGCGGTGGGACGCGTACTTCCCCGTCACATGACCCTGTCCGTCGCAGCCTGGGACGGGACACCTGGGGAAAGGAGGGGTCACAACCTCGCTCACCTCACCTGCAGCACACCTGCACCTGCTAACTGTGATTCACAGTGAAATTACTAGAAAAATATTAGCTACTCTAATAAAAACCACCCGCCAGGTTATAACATTTACCCGTGGTTTTACATTGGTATGTCCTTCAGAGTGACATTTGGGCTGATTTTACAATGAGCACAGCGTGTCTGGGGACCGCTCCACCCCGGCAGTGGGGAGATCAGTGTTAATTATGATTGCAATGTTAAATGATGATGATACTGTAGATCCAGTGAACCTCGCAGGGATAGAGGTGGCAGCAACAGCAACAGTTTTGCAGAGATTGGGAGGTGATTGCTGAAAGGACACAGAGTGAACTGTAGATGATTCGCGGCAAGGTCATATTCACTTAATTTTATGGCAATACTTTACCAAATGCCAGAAGTATCTGAAAGATAACCTTACTGTACTGTACTCACTACGTGTACCACCCTGGCTGTAGGGAAATATGAGGTGAAATACAGGACTATGGCTTCGAGAATATGACAAATTAACAGGATACGATACACTATCCATCCGTTCCAAAGGCACACCTGATTGGCTCCTGGTCGTCCTTGTCCTCCTTGCTGTGCAGTATCTTGATCCCGCTCTTCTTGGCCCGTGGACAGCCTGACAGACTAGAGGGGAAAGGTCTTGTGCAGTTCACTACCATCTTAAGAGTATGATTACAACGTCAGTGCATGTGGAGTTCATCACTTCTCAGAATCTGTAAAGTCAGTTTCAGATGATTTCAAGACAAACCATGTAGCCTATAGACCCCTTTCTGTGACAAGAGGGCGATGCCTGCAAGTTGGTGCTATTCTACTGTATTTTAGTCAATGTCATTCCGACATTGCTCATCCTCATATTTATGTTTCTTAATGACGTTCTTTTACTTTTAGATTTGTGTGTATTGTTGTGAATTGTTAGATATTACTGCACTGTTGGAGCTAGAAACACAAGCATTTTTCTACACCCACAATAACATTGCTAAATATGTGTACATGACCAATCAAATTTGATTTGAAGGGGGAGTTCTCATAGACCGCCAGCAAAAAAAAGCCTCTGTTTACATGTTGCTTATGACTGAATTTCACACTCCTTTTGGATTGTAATTGTATTTTAAGGCTTGTATGAATGCCCTGCTTAATATAATGTTTGTGTCATCATCACAAGTCAACTGCATTATACTTAACACTTCAACCAGTAAAATGGCTCTTTGGCTAGCTTTTGCTACAGCCTATATCGATGAGCGTTAACATTCTAGCTAACAACTGCTGCATCCAAAATAGTTATTTTGCAAAGATCACAACCAAATGCAATGTAAGCGACTGTTAAAGCAAGAATCAAAACCTAATTGTAAGCGTATGAGAACCCCATTTTATTAGAAGTAATAAAAAATGTAATCTAGGCTATGTTGATGGCGATGGCTTTTTTACTGCCGACAAGAGTTGCGTGCATCTATGCATAACGTCAGTGTGTCGTGTACGGAAAAGGGTCTATACAAAGACATTTATAGACGGTTATAAATTACTGTCAGAGCTTAGTGGAACTGAAAACAGATCAGTCTAAACAATCCACATACCGATCCAGCTGTCAGGTATACAAAATATGTCATATACTGTACACTGAGTGTACAAAACATTAGGAATTGTAGCAGACTGACCAGGTGAAAGCTATGATCCCTTATTGATGTCACCTCTGAAATCCTCTTCAACCCGTGTAGATGAAGGGGAGGAGACCGGTTAAAGAAGGATGTTTAAAGCCTTAAGACATGGACTGTGTATGTGCGCCATTCAATGCGTGGATGGGCAAGACAAAAGATTTAAGTGCCTTTGAACGGGGTATGGTAGTAGGTGCCAGGTGCACCGGTTTGAGTGTGTCAAGAACTGCAACGCTGCTGAGTTTTTCACGCTCAACAGTTTCCTGTGGGCATCAAGAATGGTCCACCATCCAAACTGTGGGACGCATTGGAGTCAACATGGGTGTAAAACGCTGTGTACTACCTTCACAGAACAGCGCAAACTGGCTCTAACCAGAATCGAAAGAGGAGTGGGAGGTCCCAGTGCACAACTGAGCAAGAGGACAAGGACATTAGTGTCTAGTTTGAGAAACAGACGCCTCACAAGTCCTCAACAGGCAGCTTCATTAAATAGTACCCGCAAAACACCAGTCTCAATGTCAACAGTGAAGAGGCGACTCCGGGATGCTGGCCATCTAGGCAGAGTTGAAAAGAAAAAGCCATATCTCAGACTGGCCAATAAAAAGAAAAGATTAAGATGGGCAAAAGAACACAGACACCGGACAGAGGAACTTTGCCTAGAAGGCCAGCATCCCCGGAGTCGCCTCTTCACTGTTGACATTGAGACTGGAGTTCTCAGACTAGACACCCTAATGTACTTGTCCTCTTACTCAGTTGTGTACCTGGGTCTCCCACTCCTCTTTCTAATCTGGTTAGAGCCAGTTTGCTCTGTTCTGTGAAGGGAGTAGTATACAGCATTGTATGAGATCTTCAGTTTCTTGGCAATTTCTCGCATCGAATAGCCTTCATTTCTCCGAACAAGAATAGACTGACGAGTTTCATAAGAAAGATTTTTGATTCTGGCCATTTTCAGCCTGTAATCGAACCCACAAATGCTGATGCTCCAGATACTCAACTAGTCTAAAGAAGGCCAGTTTTATTGCTTCTTTAATTAGGACATCAGTTGTCAGCTGTGCTAACAAAATTGCAAAAGGGTTTTCTAATGATCAATTAGCCTTTTAAAATGATAAACTTGGATTAGCTAACACAATGTGCCATTGGAACACAGAAGTGATGGTTGCTGATAATGGGCCTCTGTACGCCTATGTAGATATTCCTTAAAAAAATAGCAGTTTCCAGCTACAATAGTTATTTACAACATTAATAATGTCTACACTCTATTTCTGATCAATTTTATGTTATTTTAATGGACAAAAAATGTGCTTTTCTTTAAAAAATAAGGATATTTCTAAGTGACCCCACATTTTTGAACGATATTGTATATGTATATACTAGCCTCGCCCTGCACTGCAATCTGTTGTGTTGGGGGCTGCTGAACATACTGCGTGTCTTTTTGTCATTATGATGGGGTGCAAGCTACCTCCTGTGCGAGGCGTAGTTCCCAGTGATGTGTCCAGACCCGTCACATCCTGGAGTGGGACACCTGGGACAGAGAGGGGAAAAGGAGCGTGACTACAGGGGACAGGGTAAAACCAAGCTGACAGCATCGACACTATCAGGCAATTGGTCTATCAGGGTATTTGTCTGCTGTGAATCTAGAGACTAAAATAAAAACTCACAAGGGTCTACTGTATATCAGAGACATCAAAGAAATAAGGTTCTGCTTACTTGAGGTCTTGCGCATTGGTCATCATCATACTGCAGATGCTTTTGTCAGCTAGCTGGTAGCTGGAGAGACTAGAGAACACACAAACACGCAAGGATGACAGTAGATAACACAATGATAACATTAGATTCAGTTGCGCAACTTTCACTGGGGGGACATGTCCCCCTCACATTCTGAAATTGCATTTTTGTCCCCCCCAGTTTTATCAATGGAATGTGATACAAAACGAGGCAACGGTGTGCTTTAGGACCATGTGGTCAGGTAAGCTATTTGGAGTGTTTATCCGACTGGATGAAGAATATAATCATTATTATTATATCCCCTCACTTCTAAAACCAAAGTTGCGCCCCTGATTTAGATTACACACAATGATGACATTAGATTACACACAATGATGACATTAGATTACACACTGTGATGACATTAGATCACACAGAATGATGACATTAGATTACACATAATGATGACATTAGATTACACACAGTGATGACATTAGATTACACACAGTGATGATATTAGATTACACACAGTGATGACATTAGATTACACACAGTGATGACATTAGATTACACACAGTGATGATATTAGATTACACACAGTGATGACATTAGATTACACACAGTGATGACATTAGATTACACACAGTGATGATATTAGATTACACATCATGATAACATTAGATTACACACAGTGATGACATTAGATTACACACAGTGATGACATTAGATTACACACAGTGATGACATTAGATTACACACAGTGATGACATTAGATTACACACAGTAATGACATTAGATTACACACAATGATGACATTAGATTACACACAGTGATGACATTAGATTACACACAGTGATGACATTAGATTACACACAGTGATGACATTAGATTACACACAGTGATGACATTAGATTACACACAATGATAACATTAGATTACACACAGTGATGACATTAGATTACACACAGTGATGACATTAGATGAGGAAAATGGTCACTAGGTAAAGGTATAAAGGCTGTAAAGTAGTAACAAGGTGATGAGAAAATAAGCTTGTTTTGGCCTTACGTGATGAGCTCCTCCTTGCCCTCCTTGCAGGGGGCGTACTTGTGTTTTGGGCTGGGCATGGTCACGTCCCCTCCGTAGTGATGCTCATCTAGAAGGTCCTGGAACGGGTCCAGGTCCTCCTCCTGGTGGAGGGATGAAAGAAAAGAAGACTACATCATGTCACAATGGAGACCATAGATTCATAATGTACATCCTAGATGATTTGTTTCATTACATGATTATAGTTCATATGCACATCTCACATCCCAATTTTTTTAAATTACTCAGCAGATCCTATTACTTATATGTATAAAGCAATTCTCACAAAGAAACCCTGTCTACTTAATCTGTGTACTCATGCTCCACTTGTATAAACTTCCTTCGGTTTGCCGGACCACAGGAAGAGTAGCTGCTAATCGGGATCCATAATAAATACAAATACAAAATACTGGAAATGTTTAATCCATGCTCGATTAGCAAACCCAATAACTCTTACGATTAAACCCCTCAACTTCAAGCTTTTTAATCAGACACTGCAAATGTATAAATGTACTGCTTGGTTTGCTTTGTGTAATATCAGAGATTCAGAGTACAAGGTGTAAATAGGATCTACCCGTCATTAAACAATTGAGATTCACCCATTAAGTCAATGCAGTACCAGCAGCATCCAGTAGATGTCACTGAAAGACTATCAGTGGATACTAGATACACTCACCCTCCCTTTCCCCTGGGTGAGCCAAATCAAATCACCATTACCTGCATAGCCGTGGGAAGTAGTTTGGGTGTGGGGGTGCTGCGATGTTTTTGCAGAAAATGTTTTCCCTGCGCTGAAGACGTCTATATCGGTCCGCTCATACAGGACTAGCAAAGGCCCAGTGCACTACTTCCGTGAAATATATAAACAAAATTAAATGTATTTGAATGTTTTACCAGCATTTGTATCTTGAGTCTGATAAGTATCTATACAAAACAGTTAATCTAATAAAACTTGTGGAATATAAAAATACTTGCTTTGTATATGTTTTCCAGTTTCTTGAAATACTTTGCAAATGTAACTCATTTCTATGTGAAAACTGAAATGGTCTATTCATTCCTTTCACATTCTAGTAGACACTCTTATCCAGAGCAAGTTACAGTAGTGAGTGCATACATTATCCTACTGGTCCCCCGTGGGAGTCAAACCAACAACCATAGCGTTGGAAGCACCATGCTCTACCAGCTGATCCACATCATCACAAACCACTTGATGTCTGAATGTACTTAATCTTGCGTTGTTTTTCTTCATGGTGATGGAACGTCTACAAACCTAGACGACCAGCCTATGTACAATACAATAATGTACATTAAGTGGTTTGTAAGGATGTTAAATTAATACTGCACAAAAAGGGGATGTTTAAATGTTACTTGATCAAGAAAAATATTTATCTTGATATGGATGTTTTGTGTCCTTGCTCATAACTTTCCACCTTTTACTGTAAATGTTTGAGGACAGGGTTTTGTTCTTTCTGGATTCCATTAGAATGACATCCCAAGAAAGGGACAAGGCAACAACTCTTATAATTCCAACAATTGAATCCTGCAGAATTCTGTTCCTAATTATACAACTAGCTTTTTGCCAAAGCATAGGTGCTGATATTTTTGTTGTTGCCTGAGCTACAGACGTCTATATCAATCCGTTAATACTAGAAAAGGCCCAGTGCACTACTTTAGTGAAGAAAAACAAACAATTATTCAGATTTTTCAGGGGTGCTGCAGCACCCTCAGCACCCCTACTTCCCGCGGCTATGATTACCTGTGTTCTGTCTATGGCTCAATCGGGAATATTGAACGCTCACTGGGAGTAAAATATGTTCTGTATAAACCATCTTTGAATTGTGTCTCCACTGTAAGAGAACATTGAAATAAAATGCAGCACCACTCTGTTCAATAGATTTGAATACCCCCAAAAATGATGAATACAATACCCGTAATGCTGCGGTCCTTCCCCATACCTCTTTGTGATCATCGTCGGTGATGCGCTTGATCTTGGTGTAGTCCACGGGCAGGTCCCAGCATTCGGCCTCGCTCATCTGGTAGCAGCGGCTGCTGTTGAGCAGGGCCTGGCGCTGGGTGGACATGGGCTGTAGGGGGGTCAGCACCGTGCCACTCCCCTCCAGACCCCCCAGCTGCCCCCGGCTCACACTCAGGTCAAGAGTACTGCTGTCATCCATGTCACCATCAGGACTCTGTCAGAGAGATGGACAAATGGAGGGAGGGAGGGAGGGGCAGATCAAATTAAAGGAGGATGGAGAAGAGAGCAAGGGAGCACTGTAATTAGATGGTAGGAGGGAAAGAGGAGAGAGAGAAAGGAGAGGAGAGAAAAAGCAGAGAGGCAGAGAACGGGTTGAGAGATTGACAAAGCAGAGAGACAGAGAGAGGGTTGAAAGAGAGACAAAGCACAGAGAAAGAAAGGGTTGAGAGAGAGACAATGCAGAGAGAAAGAGAAAGAGTTGAGAGACAGAGACAAACCATAAACAGAGAGAAGGTTGAGAGAGAGAGAAAGCAGAGAGACAGAAATAGTGTTGAGAGATTGACAAAGCAGAGAGACAGAGAGAGGGTTGAGAGGGAGACAAAGCGGAGAAAGAAAGGGTTGAGAGAGAGAGAGAAAGCAGAGAGACAGAGAGATGGTTGAGAGAGAAACAAAGCACAGAGACAGTTAGAGGGTTGAGAGAGAGACAAATCAGAGAGACAGAGAGAGGGTTGAGAGAGAGACAAAGCAGAGACAGAGAGGGTTGAGAGAGAGACAAAGCAGAGAGACAGAGAGAGTGTTAAGACAGAGACAAATCAGAGACAGAGAGAGGGTTGAGAGATTAACAAAGCAGAGAGACAGAGAGAGGGTTGAGAGAGATAGACAAAGCATAGAGACAGAGAGAGAGTTGAGAGAGAGACAAAGCAGAGAGAAAGAGAGAGGGTTGAAAGAGAGACAAAGCAGAGAGACAGAGAGATGGTTTAGAGAGGGACAAAGCAGAGAGGCAGTGAGAGGGTTGAGAGAGAGACAAAGCAGAGAGGCAGAGAGATAGTTAAGACAGAGACAAATGAGATAGACAGGGAGAGGGTTGAGAGATTAACAAAGCAGAGAGACAGAGAGAGGGTTGAGAGAGAGACAAAACAGAGACAGAGAGGGTTGAGAGAGAGAGAGACAAAGCAGAGAGACAGAGAGAGGGTTGCGAGAGAGAGACAAAGCAGAGAGACAGAGATAGGGTTGAGGGAGAGACAAAGCTGAGAGACAGAGAGAGGGTTGAGAGAGAGAGACAAAGCAGAGAGAAAGAGAGAGAATTTAGAGAGAGACAAAGCAGAGAGACAGAGAGAGGGTTGAGAGAGAGACAAAGCAGAGAGACAGAGATAGGGTTGAGAGAGAGAGACAAAGCAGAGAGACAGAGACAGGGTTGAGAGAGAGACAAAGCAGAGAGACAGAGTGGGTTGAGGCAGAGACAAAGCAGAGAGAAAGAGAGAGAATTGAGAGAGAGACAAAGCAGAGAGTCAGAGCGAGGTTGATAGAGTGACAAAGCAAAGACAGAGAGGGTTGAGAGACAGACAAAGCAGTGAGTCAAAGCAGAGAGGCAGAGAGAGTTTTAAGAGACCCTTCGGATAGTGACCTGAATGCACGAATAAAACGGAGGTATTTGGATATAACTATGGATTATTTGGAACCAAAACAACATTTGTTGTTGAAGTAGAAGTCCTGGGAGTGCATTCTGACGAAGAACAGCAAAAGTAATCAAATTTTTCTAATAGTAATTCTGAGTTTAGTGAGCCCCAAACTTGGTAGGTGTCAAATTAGCTAGCCTGTGATGGCCGAGCTATGTACTCAGAATATTGCAAAATGTGCTTTCGCCGAAAAGCTATTTTAAAATCTGACATAGCGTTTGCATAGAGGAGTTCTGTATCTATAATTCTTAAAATAATTGTTATGTATTTTGTCAACGTTTTTCATGAGTAATTTAGTAAATTCACCGGAAGTTTTCGGTGGGTATGCTAGTTCTGAACATCACATGCAATTGTAAAAAGCTGGTTATTGATATAAATATGAACTTGATAGAACAAAACATGCATGTATTATATAACATAATGTCCTAGGAGTGTCATCTGATGAAGATCATCAAAGGTTAGTGCTGCATTTAGCTGTGGTTTTGGTTTTTGTGGCATATATGCTTGCTTTGAAAATGGCTGTGTGATTATTTTTGGCAGGGTACTCTCCTGACATAATCTAATGTTTTGCATTCGCTGCAAAGCCTTTTTGAAATCGAACAATGTGGTTAGATTAACGAGAGTCTTGTCTTTAAAATGGTGTAAAATAGTCATATGTTTGAGAAATTGAAGATATAGCATTTTTGAGGTATTTGTATTTCGCGCCACGCGATTCCACTGGCCCAGAGAGGTTAAGAGAGAGACAAAGCAGAGAGACAGAGAGAGGGTTGAGAGAGAGAGACAAAGCAGAGAGACAGAGAGAGGGTTGAGAGAGAGAGACAAAGCAGAGAGACAGAGAGAGGGTTGAGAGAGAGAGACAAAGCAGAGAGACAGAGAGAGGGTTGAGAGAGAGACAAAGCAGAGACAGAGAGAGGGCTGAGAGAGAGACAAAGCAGAGAGACAGAGAGAGGGTTGAGAGAGAGAGACAAAGCAGAGAGACAGAGAGAGGGTTGAGAGAGAGAGACAAAGCAGAGAGACAGAGAGAGGGTTGAGAGAGAGACAAAGCAGAGACAGAGAGAGGGCTGAGAGAGAGACAAAGCAGAGAGCCAGATAGAGGTTTGATACA
This sequence comes from Salmo salar, assembly GCF_965601325.2. Lineage (NCBI taxonomy): Eukaryota > Metazoa > Chordata > Actinopteri > Salmoniformes > Salmonidae > Salmo > Salmo salar. The sequence goes on along the minus strand of NC_138296.1, from coordinate 83,139,917 downwards.
GAGAGAGCGAGAGAGGGGTTGAGGGAGAAACAAAGCAGAGAGAATGACAGAGGGTTGAGAGAGAGACAAAGAAGAGAGACAGAGGAGGGTTGAGAGATTGTCAAAGCAGAGAGACAAAGCAGAGAGAATGACAGAGGGTTGAGAGAAAGACAAAGCAGAGAGACACTGAGAGGGTTGAGAGTGAGACATAGCAGAGAGGCAAAGCAGAGAGACAGTGAGAGGTTTGAGAGAGAGACAAAGCAGAGACAGAGAGGGTTGAGAAAGAGAGACAAAGCAGAGAGACAGAGAGAGGGTTGAGAGAGAGACAAAGCAGAGAAGCAGAGAGAGGGTTGAGAGAGACACAGCAGAGACAGAGAGGGTTGAGAAAGAGAGACAAAGCAGAGAGACAGAGAGAGGGTTGAGAGAGAGACAGAGAGAGGGTTGAGAGATTGACAAAGCAGAGAGACAGTGAGAGGTTTGAGAGAGAGACAAAGCAGAGAAGCAGAGAGAGGGTTGAGAGAGACACAGCAGAGAGGGTTGAGAGAGAGACAGAGAGAGGGTTGAGAGAGAGATGGAGAGAGGGTTGAGAGAGAGACAAAGATTAAAGACAGAGAGAGGGTTAAGAGAGAGAGACAAAGCAGAGAGACAGAGAGAGGGTTGAGAGAGAGAGACAAAGCAGAGAGACAGAGAGAGGGTTGAGAGAGAGAGAGAGACAGAGACAAAGCAGAGAGACAGAGAGAAGGTTTAGAGAGGGACAAAACAGAGACTGAGAGACAAAGCAGAGAGACAAAGAGAGGGTTAAGAGAGAGAGACAAAGCAGAAACAGAGAGAAAGTTGAGAGAGAGACAAAGTAGAGAGACAGAGAGAGAGACAAAGCAGAGAGACAGAGAGAGGGTTGAGGGAGAGACAAAGCAGAGAGACAGTGTTGAGAGATAGACAAAGCAGAGAGTAAGAGAGAGGGTGGAGAGAGAGACAAAAAAGAGAGACGGATAGAATGTTGAGAGAGAGAAAGCAGAGAGACAGTAAGAGGGTTGAGAGAGAGCCAAAGCAGAAAGACAAAGCAGAGAGACAAAGCAGAGAGGCAGAGAGAGGGTTGAGAGAGAGAGAAAGAAAAGAGACAGAGAGAGGGTTGAGAGAGAGAGACAAAGCATAAAAAGAGAGAAGGTTTGAGAGAGAGACAAGGCAGAGAGACAGATAGAGGGTTGAGAGAGAGAAAAAGCAGAGAGGCAAAGCAGAGAAGCAGAGAGACAGAGTGAGGTTTGAGAGATTGTCAAAGCAGAGAGACAAAGCAGAGACAGAGAGGGTTGAGAAAGAGAGACAAAGCAGAGAGCCAGAGGGAGGGTTGAGAGAGAGACAGAGAGAGTGATGTGAGAGAGACAAAGCAGAGAGACAGAGAGGGTTGAGAGAGAGAAAGCAGAGAGACAGAGAGAGGGTTGAGAGAGACAGAGAGCGGGTTGAGAGAGAGACAGAGAGAGGGTTGAGAGAGAGAGAGAGAGAGAGAGAGAGACAAAGCAGAGAGACAGAGAGAGGGTTGAGAGAGAGACAGAGAGAGTGATGTGAGAGAGACAAAGCAGAGAGACAGAGAGGGTTGAGAGAGAGAAAGCAGAGAGACAGACAGAGGGTTGAGAGAGAGACAGAGAGAGGGTTGAGAGAGAGACAGAGAGCAGGTTGAGAGAGAGACAGAGAGCGGGTTGAGAGAGAGACAGAGAGAGGGTTGAGAGAGAGAGAGAGACAAAGCAGAGAGAGAGAGAGGGTTTAGAGAGGGACAAAACAGAGATGGAGAGACAAAGCAGAGAGACAGAGAGAGGGTTAAGAGAGAGAGACAAAGCAGAAACAGAGAGAAAGTTGAGAGAGAGACAAAGTAGAGAGACAGAGAGAGAGTTGTGAGAGAGCCAAAGCAGAGAGACAGTGATAGGGTTGAGAGAGAGACAAAGCAGAAAGACAAAGCAGAGAGGCAGAGAGCAGGTTGAGAGAGAGACAAAGCGAAACAGAGAGAAGGTTTGAGAGAGAGACAAGGCAGAGAGACGGAGAGAGGGTGGAGAGAGAGACAAAGCAGAGAGAAAGAGAGAGGGTTGAGATAGAGACAAAGCAGAGAGACAGAGAGAGAGTTGAGAGAGAGAGACAAAGCAGAGAGACAGAGAGAGAGTTGAGAGAGAGAGACAAAGCAGAGACAGAGAGAGGGTTTCGAGGGGGGCAAAACAGAGAGACGGAGACAGGGTTGAGAGAGAGACAAAGCAGAGAGACAGAAAGAGGCTAGAGATTGACAAAGCAGACAGACTGCGAGAGGTTTGAGAGAGAGAAAGTTGAGAGACAGAGCGAGAGTTGCGACAGACAAAGCAGAGAGACAGAGAGAGGGTTGCGAGAGAGACAAAGCATTGAGACGGATAGAGTGGTGATAGAGAGACAAAGCAGAGAGACGCATAGAGTGTTGAGAGAGAGACAAAGCAGAGTCGGAGAGAGGGTTTAGAGAGGGACAAAACAGAGAGACAAAGCAGAGAGACAGAGAGAGGGTTTAGAGAGATTGTTGATCTTGTTGGTATTCGTTGTAAATACTCTGTAAATACTTTGGGTCGCAATCTTTATAGGGTTGCTCTTTTAACCTGTTAGGGCTAGGGGGCAGTATTGACACGGCTGGATAAAAAAACATACCCGATTTAATCTGGTTACCACTCCTACCCAGTAACTAGAATATGCATATACTTATTACATATGGATAGAAAACACCCTAAATTTTCTAAAACTGTTTGAATGGTGTCTGTGAGTATAACAGAACTCATTTGGCAGGCAAAACCCTGAGACATTTTCTGACAGGAAGTGGATACCTGATGTGTTGTATTACCTTTAAACCTATTCCATTGAAAAACACAGGGGCTGAGGAATATTTTGGCACTTCCTATTGCTTCCACTAGATGTCACCAGCCTTTACAAAGTGTTTTGAGTCTTCTGGAGGGAGATCTGACCGAACAAGAGCCATGGAACGATGATGGCCCATTAGACACCTGGCGCGCGAGTTCATGTTGGGTACCCTCGTTCCAATACGTTATAAAAGAGTATGCATTCGTCCACCTTGAATATTATTCATGTTCTGGTTAAAAAAGGCCCTAATGATTTATGCTATACAACGTTTGACATGTTTGAACGAACGTAAATATATTTTTTCCCCTCGTTCATGACGAGAAGTCCGGCTGGCTTAGATCATGTGCTAACAAGACAGAGATTTTTGGACATAAATGATGAGCTTTTTTGAACAAAACTACATTCGTTATGGACCTATGATACCTGGAAGTGACATCTGATGAAGAGAATCAAAGGTAATGGATTATTTACATAGTATTTTCGATTTTAGATCTCACCAACATGACGTCTAGTCTGTATCGCAACGCGTATTTTTCTGGGCGCAGTGCTCAGATTATTGCAAAGTGTGATTTCCCAGTAAGGTTATTTTAAAATCTGGCAAGTTGATTGCGTTCAAGAGATGTAAATCTATAATTATTTAAATGACAATATAATATTTTACCAATGTTTTCTAATTTTAATTATTTAATTTGTGACGCTGACTTGACTGCCGGTTATTGGAGGGAAACGATTTCCTCAACATCAATGCCATAGTAAAACGCTGTTTTTGGATATAAATATGAACTTGATAGAACTAAAAATGCATGCATTGTCTAACATAATGTCCTAGGAGTGTCATCTGATGGAGATTGTAAAAGGTTAGTGCATCATTTTAGCTGGTTTTATGGTTTTGGTGACCCTGTCTTTGAATTGACAAAACATTACACACAACTCTTGTAAATGTACTGTCCTAACATACTCTAAATTTATGCTTTCGCCGTAAAACCTTTTTGAAATCGTAAAACGTGGTTAGATTAAGGAGATGTTTATCTTTCAAAGGGTGTAAAATAGTTGTATGTTTGAAAAATTTGAATTTTGACATTTATTTGGATTCAAATTTGCCGCTCTTGAAATGCACCTGCTGTTGATGGAGTGCACCACGGGTGGCACGCTAGCGTCCCACCTAGCCCATAGAGGTTAAGGGTGGGAGTGTTACTAATACAAGTATCCTCTGTGTATTTCTCTCCTTCTCCCCTACTCACAGGTTGAGGGAGAGACAAAGCAGAGAGACAGAGAGAGGGTTGAGAGAGAGAGACAAAGCCGAGAGACGGAGAGAGGGTTGAGAGAGAGAGAGAGAGACAAAGCAGAGAGACAGAGAGAGGGTTGAGAGAGACAAAGCAAAGAGACAGAGAGTGGGTTGAGGCAGAGATAAAGCAGAGAGAGAACTGAGAGAGAGACAAAGCAGAGAGGCAGAGAGAGTTTTAAGAGAGAGAGAAAGCAGAGACAGAGAGAGGGTTGAAAGAGAGACAAAGCAGAGAGACGGAGAGAGGGTTGAGAGAGAGACAAAGCAGAGAGACAGAGAGAGGGTTGAGGGAGAGACAACGCAGAGAAACAGAGAGAATGTTGAGAGAGTGAAAAAGCAGAGAGACAGAAAGAGTGTTGAGAGATTGACAAAGCAGAGAGACAGAGAGAGGGTTGATGCAGAGACAAAGCAGAGAGACAGAGAGAGGTTTGACGGAGAGACGAAGCAAAGAGACAGACAGGGTTGAGGCAGAGACAAAGCAGAGAGACTGAGAGAGAGTTAAAAGCGAGACAAAGCAGAAACAGAGAGAAGGTTGAGAGAGACAAAGCAGAGATACAGTGAGAGAGAGTTGAGAGAGAGATAAAGCCGAAACAGAGAAAAGGTTTGAGAGAAAGACAAGGCAAAGAGACAGATAGAGTGTTGAGAGAGACAAAGTAGAGTAAGAGAGAGGGTTGAGAGAGAGAGAGACAAAGCAGAGAGACAGAGATAGGGTTGAGGGAGAGACAAAGCAAAGAGACAGAGAGAGGGTTGAGAGAGAGACAAAGCAGAGAGACAGAGAGAGGGTTGAGAGAGACAAAGCAGAGAGACAGAGAGTGGGTTGAGGCAGAGATAAAGCAGAGAGAGAATTGAGAGAGAGACAAAGCAGAGAGGCAGAGAGAGTTTTAAGAGAGAGAAAGCAGAGACAGAGAGAGGGTTGAAAGAGAGACAAAGCAGAGAGACGGAGAGAGGGTTGAGGGAGAGACAAAGCAGAGAGACAGAGAGAATGTTGAGAGAGTGAAAAAGCAGAGAGACAGAAAGAGTGTTGAGAGATTGACAAAGCAGAGAGACAGAGAGAGGGTTGAGGGAGAGACAACGCAGAGAAACAGAGAGAATGTTGAGAGAGTGAAAAAGCAGAGAGACAGAAAGAGTGTTGAGAGATTGACAAAGCAGAGAGACAGAGAGAGGGTTGATGCAGAGACAAAGCAGAGAGACAGAGAGAGAGAGTTGAGAGAGAGATAAAGCCGAAACAGAGAAAAGGTTTGAGAGAGAGACAAGGCAAAGAGACAGATAGAGGGTGGAGAGAGAGACAAAGCAGAGAGACAGATAGAGTGTTGAGAGAGACAAAGCAGAGAGAAAGAGAGAGGGTTGAGAGAGACAAAGCAGAGAGATAGAAAGAGGTTTGAGAGAGAGACAAAGCAGAGAGACAGAGAGAGAGTTGAGAGAGAGACAAAGCAGAGACAGAGAGAGGGTTTCGAGGGGCCAAATCAGAGAGACGGAGAGAGGGTTGAGAGAGAGACAAAGCAGAGAGATGTGAGAGAGAGACAAAGCAGAGAGACGGAGAGAGAGTTGAGAGAGAAAGCAGAAATGGAGAGAAGGTTGCGAGAAAGACAAAGCAGAGACAGAAAGAGGCTTGAGAGATTGAAAAAGCAGAGAGACAGAGAGAGGGTTAAGAGAGAGAGACAAAGCAGAGAAACAAAAAGTGCCTTGAGAGATTGAAAAAGCAGAAACAGAGAGAGCGTTAAGGGAGAGAGACAAAGCAGAGAAACAGGAAGAGCGTTGAGAGATTGAAAAAGCAGAGATACAGAGAGAGGTTTGAGAGAGAGACAAAGTAGAGACAGAAAGAGGCTTGAGAGATTGAAAAAGCAGAGACATAGAGAGGGTTAAGAGAGAAAGACAAAGCAGAGAAACAGAAAGACCCTTTAGAGATTGACAAAGCAGAGTGACAGCGAGAGGTTTGAGAGAGAGAAAGTTGAGAGACAGAGGGTTGAGAGAGAGACAAAGCAGAGTGACGGATAGAGGGTTTAGAGAAAGAGACAAAGCAGAGGGACAGAGTGAGGGTTTAGAGAGATTGTTGATCTTGTTGGTATTCGTTGTAAATACTCTGTAAATACTTTGGGTCGCAATCCTTATAGGGTTGCTCTTTTAAGGGTGGGAGTGTTACTAATACAGGTATCCTCTGTGTATTTCTCTCCTTCTCCCCTACTCACAGGTGGCAATAATCATTCCCTAACCAGTCATCAATCAGTCGCTAATCTGAAGACACACCTGCTCCTTTTCCCTTACCCAATCACATCCCCTTTCCCTTGGTTTAAAAGTATCCCAATCAGTTCTCTCTGCAGGTCTCTCTTTTGTTTTTACACCTACATGTCAAAGCAGAAACAGAGAGAAGGTTTGAGAGAAAGACAAGGCAGAGAGACGGATAGAGGGTTGAGAGAGAGAGACAAAGAAGAAACAGAGAGAAGGGTTGAGAGAGAGACAAAGCAGAGAGACAGAGCGAGGGTTCGAGAGAGAGACAAAGCAGAGAGAGAGTTGAGAGAGAGAGACAAAGCAGAGAGACAGAGAGAGGGTGGAGAGAGACAAAGCAGAGAGACGGATAGAGTGTTGAGAGAGACAAAGTAGAGAGTAAGAGAGAGGGTTGAGAGAGAGAAAGCAGAGAGAAAGAGAAGGTTGAGAGCGAGACAAAGCAGAGAGAAAGAGAGAGGTTTGAGAGAGAGACAAAGCAGAGACAGAGAGAGGGTTTCGAGGGGGGCAAAACAGAGAGACGGAGAGAGGGTTGAGATAGAGACAAAGCAGAGAGAGTTGAGAGAGAGACAAAGCAGAGAGACATAGAGATGTGTGAGAGAGACAAAGCAGAGAGACGGAGAGTTGAGAGAGAGAGACAAAGCAGAGAAACAGAAAGAGCCTTGAGAGATTGAAAAAGCAGAGATACAGAGAGAGGTTTGAGAGAGAGACAAAGCAGAGAGAGAGTTGAGAGAGGGTGGAGAGAGAGACAAAGCAGAGAGACGGATAGAGTGTTGAGAGAGACAAAGTAGAGAGAAAGAGAGAGGGTTGAGAAAGAGACAAAGCAGAGAGACAGAGAGAGAGTTGAGAGAGACAAAGTAGAGACAGAGAGAGGGTTTCGAGGGAGGCAAAACAGAGAGATGGAGAGAGGGTTGAGATAGAGACAAAGCAGAGAGAGAGTTGAGAGAGAGACAAAGCAGAGAGACATAGAGCGAGATGTGAGAGACAAAGCAGAGAGACAGAGAGAGGCTTGAGAGATTGAAAAAGCAGAGATACAGAGAGAGGTTTGAGAGTAGACAAAGCAGAGAGACAGAGAGAGGTTTGAGAGAGAGTCAAAGCAGAGAGACAGAGAGAGGATTGAGAAAGAGACAACACAGAGAGATAGAGGGAGTGTTGAGAGGGACAAAGCACTGAGACAAAGCAGAGGCAGATAGATGGTTAACCTGTTAGGGCTAGGGGGCAGCATTGACACGGCTGGATAAAAAACATACCCGATTTAATCTGGTTACCACTCCTACTCAGTAACTAGAATATGCATATACTTATTACATATGGATAGAAAACACCCTAAATTTTCTAAAACTGTTTGAATGGTGTCTGTGAGTATAACAGAACTCAAATGGCAGGTCAAAACCTGAGAGATTCCTTTACAGGAAGTGGCCTGTCTGACCATTTCTGGAACTTCTTTGCCATCTCTATCATTTACTAAGGATCTCTGCTCTAACGTGACACTTCCCACGTCTTCCATAGGCTCTCATAGCCCGGGAAAAAAGAGAATGTCGTCATTCCAGCCCCAGGCTGAAACACATTATCGCCTTTCTCAAGTGGCCCATCAAGAGACACTAGCTTATGCGCATGACCCCGACCGCCCCCGCCTTTGGGATTTTTTCCTCTGTTTGCCGAAAAGGAGATTCCCTGTCGGAATATTAGCGCTTTTCTACGAGAAAAATGACGTAAAAATTGATTTTAAACAGCGGTTGACATGCTTCGACGTACGGCAATGGAATACTTTGAATTTTATTGTCAGGAATTGCGCCAAGCGCGCGACACTTCTTTACTATTTCGGATAGTGTCTGGAACGCACGAACAAAACGCCGCTATTCGGATATAACGATGGATTATTTTGGACCAAACCAACATTTGTTATTGAAGTAGACGTCCTGGGTGTGCATTCTGACGAAGACAACAAAAGGTAATGACATTTTTATAATAGTAAATATGATTATGGTGAGTGCTAAACTTGCCGGGTGTCTAAATAGCGAGCCCGTGATGCCTGGGCTATGTACTTAGAATATTGCAAAATGTGCTTTCACCAAAAAGCTATTTTAAAATCGGACATATCGAGTGCATAGAGGAGGTCTGTATCTATAATTCTTAAAATAATTGTTATGCTTTTTGTGAACGTTTATCGTGAGTAATTTAGTAAAATGTTAGCGAATTCCCCGTAAGTTTGCGGGGGGTATGCTAGTTCTGAACGTCACATGCTAATGTAAAAAGCTGGTTTTTGATATAAATATGAACTTGATTGAACAAAACATGCATGTATTGTATAACATAATGTCCTAGGGTTGTCATCTGATGAAGATCATCAAAGGTGAGTGCTGCATTTAGCTGTCTTCTGGGTTTTGGTGACATTATATGCTGGCTTGAAAAATGGGTGTCTGATTATTTCTGGCTTGGTACTCTGCTGACATAATCTAATGTTTTGCTTTCGTTGTAAAGCCTTTTTGAAATCGGACAGTGTGGTTAGATTAACGAGAGTCTTATCTTTAAATGGCTGTAAAATAGTCATATGTTTGAGAAATTGAAGTAATAGGATTTTGAAGATTTTGAAAATCGCGCCACAGGCTGGCAGTGGCTGTTACGTAGGTGGGACGAATTCGTCCCGCCGGTCCCATAGAGGTTAAGAGAGAGATAAAACAGAGAGAGAGTTTAGAGAGAGAGACAAAGCAGAGACAGAGAGAGGGTTTCGAGGGGGGCAAAACAGAGAGACGGAGAGAGTTTTGACATAGAGACAAAGCACAGAGACAGAGAGAGAGTTGAGAGAGAGACAAAGCAGAGAGACAGAGAGAGAGAGTTGAGAAAGAGACAAAGTAGAGACAGAGAGAGAGTTGAGAGAGAGAGACAAAGCAGAGAGACATAGAGAGAGATGTGAGAGAGAGACAAAGCAGAGAGAGAGAGAGGGTTGAGAGAGAGACAAAGCAGAGACAGAGAGAAGGGTTGAGAGAGAGACAAAGCAGAGATATAGAAAGAGGCTTGAGAGATTGAAAAAGCAGAGAGACAGAGAGAGGTTTGAGAGAGAGACAAAGCAGAGAGAGAGAGAGGGTTGAGAGAGAGACAAAGCAGAGACAGAGAGAAGGGTTGAGAGAGAGACAAAGCAGAGATATAGAAAGAGGCTTGAGAGATTGAAAAAGCAGAGAGACAGAGAGAGGTTTGAGAGAGAGACAAAGCAGAGAGACAGAGAGAGAGTTGAGAGAGAGAGAGACAAAGCAGAGACAGAGAGAGGGTTTCGAGGGGCCAAAACAGAGAGACGGAGAGAGGGTTGAGATAGAGACAAAGCAGAGAGAGAGTTGAGAGAGAGACAAAGCAGAGAGACATAGAGCAAGATGTGAGAGAGAGACAAAGCAGAGAGACAGAGAGCGAGATGTGAGAGAGAGACAAAGCAGAGAGACAGAGAGAGGGTTGAGAGAGAGATAAAGCAGAAACGGAGAGAAGGTTGTGAGAAAGACAAAGCAGAGAGAGGGAGAGAGGATTGAGAAAGAGACAAAGCAGAGAGACAGAGAGAGGGTTGAGGGAGAGACAACGCAGAGAAACAGAGAGAATGTTGAGAGAGTGAAAAAGCAGAGAGACAGAAAGAGTGTTGAGAGATTGACAAAGCAGAGAGACAGAGAGAGGGTTGATGCAGAGACAAAGCAGAGAGACAGAGAGAGGTTTGACGGAGAGACGAAGCAAAGAGACAGACAGGGTTGAGGCAGAGACAAAGCAGAAACAGAGAGAAGGTTGAGAGAGACAAAGCAGAGATACAGTGAGAGAGAGTTGAGAGAGAGATAAAGCCGAAACAGAGAAAAGGTTTGAGAGAAAGACAAGGCAAAGAGACAGATAGAGTGTTGAGAGAGACAAAGTAGAGTAAGAGAGAGGGTTGAGAGAGAGAGAGACAAAGCAGAGAGACAGAGATAGGGTTGAGGGAGAGACAAAGCAAAGAGACAGAGAGAGGGTTGAGAGAGAGACAAAGCAGAGAGACAGAGAGAGGGTTGAGAGAGACAAAGCAGAGAGACAGAGAGTGGGTTGAGGCAGAGATAAAGCAGAGAGAGAATTGAGAGAGAGACAAAGCAGAGAGGCAGAGAGAGTTTTAAGAGAGAGAAAGCAGAGACAGAGAGAGGGTTGAAAGAGAGACAAAGCAGAGAGACGGAGAGAGGGTTGAGGGAGAGACAAAGCAGAGAGACAGAGAGAATGTTGAGAGAGTGAAAAAGCAGAGAGACAGAAAGAGTGTTGAGAGATTGACAAAGCAGAGAGACAGAGAGAGGGTTGAGGGAGAGACAACGCAGAGAAACAGAGAGAATGTTGAGAGAGTGAAAAAGCAGAGAGACAGAAAGAGTGTTGAGAGATTGACAAAGCAGAGAGACAGAGAGAGGGTTGATGCAGAGACAAAGCAGAGAGACAGAGAGAGAGAGTTGAGAGAGAGATAAAGCCGAAACAGAGAAAAGGTTTGAGAGAGAGACAAGGCAAAGAGACAGATAGAGGGTGGAGAGAGAGACAAAGCAGAGAGACAGATAGAGTGTTGAGAGAGACAAAGTAGAGTAAGAGAGAGGGTTGAGAGAGAGACAAAGCAGAGAGAAAGAGAGAGGGTGGAGAGAGAGTCAAAGCAGAGAGACAGATAGAGTGTTGAGAGAGACAAAGCAGAGAGAAAGAGAGAGGGTTGAGAGAGACAAAGCAGAGAGATAGAAAGAGGTTTGAGAGAGAGACAAAGCAGAGAGACAGAGAGAGAGTTGAGAGAGAGACAAAGCAGAGACAGAGAGAGGGTTTCGAGGGGCCAAATCAGAGAGACGGAGAGAGGGTTGAGAGAGAGACAAAGCAGAGAGATGTGAGAGAGAGACAAAGCAGAGAGACGGAGAGAGAGTTGAGAGAGAAAGCAGAAATGGAGAGAAGGTTGCGAGAAAGACAAAGCAGAGACAGAAAGAGGCTTGAGAGATTGAAAAAGCAGAGAGACAGAGAGAGGGTTAAGAGAGAGAGACAAAGCAGAGAAACAAAAAGTGCCTTGAGAGATTGAAAAAGCAGAGACAGAGAGAGCGTTAAGGGAGAGAGACAAAGCAGAGAAACAGGAAGAGCGTTGAGAGATTGAAAAAGCAGAGATACAGAGAGAGGTTTGAGAGAGAGACAAAGTAGAGACAGAAAGAGGCTTGAGAGATTGAAAAAGCAGAGACATAGAGAGGGTTAAGAGAGAAAGACAAAGCAGAGAAACAGAAAGAGCCTTTAGAGATTGACAAAGCAGAGTGACAGCGAGAGGTTTGAGAGAGAGAAAGTTGAGAGACAGAGGGTTGAGAGAGAGACAAAGCAGAGTGACGGATAGAGGGTTTAGAGAAAGAGACAAAGCAGAGGGACAGAGTGAGGGTTTAGAGAGATTGTTGATCTTGTTGGTATTCGTTGTAAATACTCTGTAAATACTTTGGGTCGCAATCCTTATAGGGTTGCTCTTTTAAGGGTGGGAGTGTTACTAATACAGGTATCCTCTGTGTATTTCTCTCCTTCTCCCCTACTCACAGGTGGCAATAATCATTCCCTAACCAGTCATCAATCAGTCGCTAATCTGAAGACACACCTGCTCCTTTTCCCTTACCCAATCACATCCCCTTTCCCTTGGTTTAAAAGTATCCCAATCAGTTCTCTCTGCAGGTCTCTCTTTTGTTTTTACACCTACATGTCAAAGCAGAAACAGAGAGAAGGTTTGAGAGAAAGACAAGGCAGAGAGACGGATAGAGGGTTGAGAGAGAGAGACAAAGAAGAAACAGAGAGAAGGGTTGAGAGAGAGACAAAGCAGAGAGACAGAGCGAGGGTTCGAGAGAGAGACAAAGCAGAGAGAGAGTTGAGAGAGAGAGACAAAGCAGAGAGACAGAGAGAGGGTGGAGAGAGACAAAGCAGAGAGACGGATAGAGTGTTGAGAGAGACAAAGTAGAGAGTAAGAGAGAGGGTTGAGAGAGAGAAAGCAGAGAGAAAGAGAAGGTTGAGAGCGAGACAAAGCAGAGAGAAAGAGAGAGGTTTGAGAGAGAGACAAAGCAGAGACAGAGAGAGGGTTTCGAGGGGGGCAAAACAGAGAGACGGAGAGAGGGTTGAGATAGAGACAAAGCAGAGAGAGTTGAGAGAGAGACAAAGCAGAGAGACATAGAGATGTGTGAGAGAGACAAAGCAGAGAGACGGAGAGTTGAGAGAGAGAGACAAAGCAGAGAAACAGAAAGAGCCTTGAGAGATTGAAAAAGCAGAGATACAGAGAGAGGTTTGAGAGAGAGACAAAGCAGAGAGAGAGTTGAGAGAGGGTGGAGAGAGAGACAAAGCAGAGAGACGGATAGAGTGTTGAGAGAGACAAAGTAGAGAGAAAGAGAGAGGGTTGAGAAAGAGACAAAGCAGAGAGACAGAGAGAGAGTTGAGAGAGACAAAGTAGAGACAGAGAGAGGGTTTCGAGGGAGGCAAAACAGAGAGATGGAGAGAGGGTTGAGATAGAGACAAAGCAGAGAGAGAGTTGAGAGAGAGACAAAGCAGAGAGACATAGAGCGAGATGTGAGAGACAAAGCAGAGAGACAGAGAGAGGCTTGAGAGATTGAAAAAGCAGAGATACAGAGAGAGGTTTGAGAGTAGACAAAGCAGAGAGACAGAGAGAGGTTTGAGAGAGAGTCAAAGCAGAGAGACAGAGAGAGGATTGAGAAAGAGACAACACAGAGAGATAGAGGGAGTGTTGAGAGGGACAAAGCACTGAGACAAAGCAGAGGCAGATAGATGGTTAACCTGTTGGGGATAGGGGGCAGTATTTGCACGGCTGGATAAAAAACGTACCCGATTTAATCTGGTTACTACTCCTGCCCAGTAACTAGAATATGCATATAATTATTGGCTTTGGATAGAAAACACCCTAACGTTTCTAAAACTGTTTGAATGGTGTCTGTGAGTATAACAGAACTCCTATAACCTGAGAAGATTTCAAGCAGGAAGTGGCCTGTCTGAGAAGTAGTGTTTCATCTTGGCTCTTTTTATTGAAGACTCAGGATCTGTGCAATAACGTGACACTTCCTACGTCTTCCATAGGGTCTCAGAGCCCGGGAAAACGTTGAACGATATCGAGGCAGGCTCTGGCTGAAACACTTTATCGCTTTTGGCAAGTGGCCACTCAGAGTACTATGGGCTTAGGCGCGTGCCCGCTTCGACCGAATGGTTTCTTTTCCTTTGTCTGTTTATCTAAACGCAGATTCCCGGTCAGAATATTATCGCTTTTTTATGAGAAAAATGGCATAAAAATGGATTTTAAACAGCGGTTGACATGCTTCGAAGTACAGTAATGGAATATTTAGAATTCTTTTGTCACGAATTGCGCCCTGCTCGTCACCCTTATTTAGCCTTTAGGATAGTGTCTAGAACGCACGAACAAAACGCTGCTGTTTGGATATAACGATGGATTATTTTGGACCAAACCAACATTTGTTATTGAAGTAGAAGTCCTGGGAGTGCATTCTGACGAAGACAACAAAGGTAAGAACATTTTTCTTATAGTAAATCTGACTTTGGTGAGTGCTAAACCTGCTGGGTGTCTAAATAGCTAACCCTGTGATGCCAGGCTATCTACTGAGAATATTGCAAAATGTGCTTTCACCGAAAAGCTATTTTAAAATCGGACATATCGAGTGCATAGAGGAATTCTGTATCTATAATTCTTAAAATAATTGTTATGCTTTTTGTGAACGTTTATCGTGAGTAGTTTAGTAAATTCACCGGCAGTGTTCGGTGGGAATGCTAGTCACATGCTAGTCACATGCTAATGTAAAAAGCTGGTTTTTGATATAAATATGAACTTGATTGAACAAAACATGCATTTATTGTATAACATAATGTCCTAGGGTTGTCATCTGATGAAGCTCATCAAAGGTTAGTGCTACATTTAGCTGTGGTTTGGGTTTATGTGACATTATATGCTAGCTTGAAAAATGGGTGTCTGATTATTTCTGGCTCGGTACTCTGCTGACATAATCTAATGTTTTGCTTTCGTTGTAAAGCCTTTTTGAAATCGGACAGTGTGGTTAGATTAACGAGAGTCTTATCTTTAAAATGGTGTAAAATAGTCATATTTTTGAAAAATTGAAGTAATAGCATATCTAAGGATTTGAATAACGCGCCACAGGATTCAACTGGCTGTTGAGTAGGTGGGACGCAAGCGTCCCACCTAGCCCATAGAGGTTAAGAGAGAGATAAAACAGAGAGAGAGTTTAGAGAGAGAGACAAAGCAGAGACAGAGAGAGGGTTTCGAGGGGGGCAAAACAGAGAGACGGAGAGAGTTTTGACATAGAGACAAAGCACAGAGACAGAGAGAGAGTTGAGAGAGAGACAAAGCAGAGAGACAGAGAGAGAGAGTTGAGAAAGAGACAAAGTAGAGACAGAGAGAGAGTTGAGAGAGAGAGACAAAGCAGAGAGACATAGAGAGAGATGTGAGAGAGAGACAAAGCAGAGAGAGAGAGAGGGTTGAGAGAGAGACAAAGCAGAGACAGAGAGAAGGGTTGAGAGAGAGACAAAGCAGAGATATAGAAAGAGGCTTGAGAGATTGAAAAAGCAGAGAGACAGAGAGAGGTTTGAGAGAGAGACAAAGCAGAGAGAGAGAGAGGGTTGAGAGAGAGACAAAGCAGAGACAGAGAGAAGGGTTGAGAGAGAGACAAAGCAGAGATATAGAAAGAGGCTTGAGAGATTGAAAAAGCAGAGAGACAGAGAGAGGTTTGAGAGAGAGACAAAGCAGAGAGACAGAGAGAGAGTTGAGAGAGAGAGAGACAAAGCAGAGACAGAGAGAGGGTTTCGAGGGGCCAAAACAGAGAGACGGAGAGAGGGTTGAGATAGAGACAAAGCAGAGAGAGAGTTGAGAGAGAGACAAAGCAGAGAGACATAGAGCGAGATGTGAGAGAGAGACAAAGCAGAGAGACAGAGAGCGAGATGTGAGAGAGAGACAAAGCAGAGAGACAGAGAGAGGGTTGAGAGAGAGATAAAGCAGAAACGGAGAGAAGGTTGTGAGAAAGACAAAGCAGAGAGAGGGAGAGAGGATTGAGAAAGAGACAAAGCAGAGAGACAGAGAGAGGTTTGAGAAAGAGACAAAGCAGAGACAGAAAGAGGCTTGAGAGATTGAAAAAGCAGAGAGACAGAGAGAGGGTTAAGAGATAGAGGGACAAAGCAGAGAGACAGAGGGAGGGTTGAGAGAGAGACAAAGCAGAGAGACAGAGATAAGTTTGAGAAATTGACAAAGCAGAGAGACAAAGCAGAGAGACAGAAAGAATGTTGAGAGATTGAAAAAGCAGAGAGACAGAAAGAGGTTTGAGAGAGAGACAAAGCAGAGACAAAGCAGAGAGAGGGTTGAGAGAGACAAAGCAGAGAGACAGTTGAGATAGAGACAAAGCAGAGAAACTGAGAGAGTGAGAGAGAGAAAGCAGAGAGACGGAGAGAGGGTTGGG
The DNA here is from genome assembly GCF_965601325.2 of Salmo salar. Lineage (NCBI taxonomy): Eukaryota > Metazoa > Chordata > Actinopteri > Salmoniformes > Salmonidae > Salmo > Salmo salar. Next base: position 83,124,134 of record NC_138296.1, on the reverse strand, counting down.
AGGGAGACAAAGCATAAACAGAGAAAAGGTTGAGAGAGAGACAAAGCTGAGAGACAGAGAGAGGGTTGAGAGAGTCAAAGCAGAGAGACAGAGAGAAGGTTTAGAGAGAGAGACAAAGGAGAGAGATAGAGCGAGGGTTGAGAGGGAGACAAAGCAGAGTGACAGAGAGAGGTTTGTGAGAGAGACAAAGAAGAGAGACAGAGAGAGTGTTGAGAGAGAGACAAAGCAGTGAGACAAAGCAGAGGCAGAGAGATTGTTTAGAGAGAGATAAAGCAGAGAGACAGAGAGAGAGTTGAGAGAGAGAGAGACAAAGCAGAGACAGAGAGAGGGTTTCGAGGGGGGCAAAACAGAGAGACGGAGAGAGGGTTGAGAGAGAGACAAAGCAGAGAGACAGAGAGAAGTTTGAGAGAGAGTCAAAGCAGAGAGACAGAGAGAGGTTTGAGAGAGAGTCAAAGCAGAGAGACAGAGAGAGAGTTGAGAGAGAGACAACACAGAGAGATAGAGGGAGTGTTGAGAGGGACAAAGCACTGAGACAAAGCAGAGGCAGATAGATGGTTAAGAGAGAGATAAAGCAGAGAGACTGAGAGAGAGTTTAGAGAGAGAGAAACAAAGCAGAGACAGAGAGAGGGTTTCGAGGGGGGCAAAACAGAGAGACGGAGAGAGGGTTGACATAGAGACAAAGCACAGAGACAGAGAGAGGGTTTCGAGGGGGGCAAAACAGAGAGACGGAGAGAGGGTTGACATAGAGACAAAGCACAGAGACAGAGAGAGGGTTTCGAGGGGGGCAAAACAGAGAGACGGAGAGAGGGTTGACATAGAGACAAAGCAGAGAGAGTTGAGAGAGAGACAAAGCAGAGAGACATAGAGATGTGTGAGAGAGACAAAGCAGAGAGACGGAGAGTTGAGAGAGAGAGACAAAGCAGAGAAACAGAAAGAGCCTTGAGAGATTGAAAAAGCAGAGATACAGAGAGAGGTTTGAGAGAGAGACAAAGCAGAGAGAGAGTTGAGAGAGGGTGGAGAGAGAGACAAAGCAGAGAGACGGATAGAGTGTTGAGAGAGACAAAGTAGAGAGAAAGAGAGAGGGTTGAGAAAGAGACAAAGCAGAGAGACAGAGAGAGAGTTGAGAGAGACAAAGTAGAGACAGAGAGAGGGTTTCGAGGGAGGCAAAACAGAGAGATGGAGAGAGGGTTGAGATAGAGACAAAGCAGAGAGAGAGTTGAGAGAGAGACAAAGCAGAGAGACATAGAGCGAGATGTGAGAGACAAAGCAGAGAGACAGAGAGAGGCTTGAGAGATTGAAAAAGCAGAGATACAGAGAGAGGTTTGAGAGTAGACAAAGCAGAGAGACAGAGAGAGGTTTGAGAGAGAGTCAAAGCAGAGAGACAGAGAGAGGATTGAGAAAGAGACAACACAGAGAGATAGAGGGAGTGTTGAGAGGGACAAAGCACTGAGACAAAGCAGAGGCAGATAGATGGTTAACCTGTTGGGGATAGGGGGCAGTATTTGCACGGCTGGATAAAAAACGTACCCGATTTAATCTGGTTACTACTCCTGCCCAGTAACTAGAATATGCATATAATTATTGGCTTTGGATAGAAAACACCCTAACGTTTCTAAAACTGTTTGAATGGTGTCTGTGAGTATAACAGAACTCCTATAACCTGAGAAGATTTCAAGCAGGAAGTGGCCTGTCTGAGAAGTAGTGTTTCATCTTGGCTCTTTTTATTGAAGACTCAGGATCTGTGCAATAACGTGACACTTCCTACGTCTTCCATAGGGTCTCAGAGCCCGGGAAAACGTTGAACGATATCGAGGCAGGCTCTGGCTGAAACACTTTATCGCTTTTGGCAAGTGGCCACTCAGAGTACTATGGGCTTAGGCGCGTGCCCGCTTCGACCGAATGGTTTCTTTTCCTTTGTCTGTTTATCTAAACGCAGATTCCCGGTCAGAATATTATCGCTTTTTTATGAGAAAAATGGCATAAAAATGGATTTTAAACAGCGGTTGACATGCTTCGAAGTACAGTAATGGAATATTTAGAATTCTTTTGTCACGAATTGCGCCCTGCTCGTCACCCTTATTTAGCCTTTAGGATAGTGTCTAGAACGCACGAACAAAACGCTGCTGTTTGGATATAACGATGGATTATTTTGGACCAAACCAACATTTGTTATTGAAGTAGAAGTCCTGGGAGTGCATTCTGACGAAGACAACAAAGGTAAGAACATTTTTCTTATAGTAAATCTGACTTTGGTGAGTGCTAAACCTGCTGGGTGTCTAAATAGCTAACCCTGTGATGCCGGGCTATCTACTGAGAATATTGCAAAATGTGCTTTCACCGAAAAGCTATTTTAAAATCGGACATATCGAGTGCATAGAGGAATTCTGTATCTATAATTCTTAAAATAATTGTTATGCTTTTTGTGAACGTTTATCGTGAGTAATTTAGTCAATTCACCGGCAGTGTTCGGTGGGAATGCTAGTCACATGCTAGTCACATGCTAATGTAAAAAGCTGGTTTTTGATATAAATATGAACTTGATTGAACAAAACATGCATTTATTGTATAACATAATGTCCTAGGGTTGTCATCTGATGAAGCTCATCAAAGGTTAGTGCTACATTTAGCTGTGGTTTGGGTTTATGTGACATTATATGCTAGCTTGAAAAATGGGTGTCTGATTATTTCTGGCTCGGTACTCTGCTGACATAATCTAATGTTTTGCTTTCGTTGTAAAGCCTTTTTGAAATCGGACAGTGTGGTTAGATTAACGAGAGTCTTATCTTTAAAATGGTGTAAAATAGTCATATTTTTGAAAAATTGAAGTAATAGCATATCTAAGGATTTGAATAACGCGCCACAGGATTCAACTGGCTGTTGAGTAGGTCCCACCTAGCCCATAGAGGTTAAGAGAGAGATAAAACAGAGAGAGAGTTTAGAGAGAGAGACAAAGCAGAGACAGAGAGAGGGTTTCGAGGGGGGCAAAACAGAGAGACGGAGAGAGTTTTGACATAGAGACAAAGCACAGAGACAGAGAGAGAGTTGAGAGAGAGACAAAGCAGAGAGACAGAGAGAGAGAGAGTTGAGAAAGAGACAAAGTAGAGACAGAGAGAGAGTTGAGAGAGAGAGACAAAGCAGAGAGACATAGAGAGAGATGTGAGAGAGAGACAAAGCAGAGAGAGAGAGAGGGTTGAGAGAGAGACAAAGCAGAGACAGAGAGAAGGGTTGAGAGAGAGACAAAGCAGAGATATAGAAAGAGGCTTGAGAGATTGAAAAAGCAGAGAGACAGAGAGAGGTTTGAGAGAGAGACAAAGCAGAGAGACAGAGAGAGAGTTGAGAGAGAGAGAGACAAAGCAGAGACAGAGAGAGGGTTTCGAGGGGCCAAAACAGAGAGACGGAGAGAGGGTTGAGATAGAGACAAAGCAGAGAGAGAGTTGAGAGAGAGACAAAGCAGAGAGACATAGAGCGAGATGTGAGAGAGAGACAAAGCAGAGAGACAGAGAGAGGGTTGAGAGAGAGATAAAGCAGAAACGGAGAGAAGGTTGTGAGAAAGACAAAGCAGAGAGAGGGAGAGAGGATTGAGAAAGAGACAAAGCAGAGAGACAGAGAGAGGTTTGAGAGAGAGACAAAGCAGAGACAGAAAGAGGCTTGAGAGATTGAAAAAGCAGAGAGACAGAGAGAGGGTTAAGAGATAGAGGGACAAAGCAGAGAGACAGAGGGAGGGTTGAGAGAGAGACAAAGCAGAGAGACAGAGATAAGTTTGAGAAATTGACAAAGCAGAGAGACAAAGCAGAGAGACAGAAAGAATGTTGAGAGATTGAAAAAGCAGAGAGACAGAAAGAGGTTTGAGAGAGAGACAAAGCAGAGAGACAAAGCAGAGAGAGGGTTGAGAGAGACAAAGCAGAGAGACAGAGAGACAGTTGAGATAGAGACAAAGCAGAGAAACTGAGAGAGAGTGAGAGAGAGAAAGCAGAGAGACGGAGAGAGGGTTGGGAGGGAGACAAAGCATAAACAGAGAAAAGGTTGAGAGAGAGACAAAGCAGAGAGACAGAGAGAGGGTTGAGAGAGTCAAAGCAGAGAGACAGAGAGAAGGTTTAGAGAGAGAGACAAAGGAGAGAGATAGAGCGAGGGTTGAGAGGGAGACAAAGCAGAGTGACAGAGAGAGGTTTGTGAGAGAGACAAAGAAGAGAGACAGAGAGAGGGTTGAGAGAGAGACAAAGCAGTGAGACAAAGCAGAGGCAGAGAGATTGTTTAGAGAGAGATAAAGCAGAGAGACAGAGAGAGAGTTGAGAGAGAGAGAGACAAAGCAGAGACAGAGAGAGGGTTTCGAGGGGGGCAAAACAGAGAGACGGAGAGAGGGTTGAGAGAGAGACAAAGCAGAGAGACAGAGAGAAGTTTGAGAGAGAGTCAAAGCAGAGAGACAGAGAGAGGTTTGAGAGAGAGTCAAAGCAGAGAGACAGAGAGAGAGTTGAGAGAGAGACAACACAGAGAGATAGAGGGAGTGTTGAGAGGGACAAAGCACTGAGACAAAGCAGAGGCAGATAGATGGTTAAGAGAGAGATAAAGCAGAGAGACTGAGAGAGAGTTTAGAGAGAGAGAAACAAAGCAGAGACAGAGAGAGGGTTTCGAGGGGGGCAAAACAGAGAGACGGAGAGAGGGTTGACATAGAGACAAAGCACAGAGACAGAGAGAGGGTTTCGAGGGGGGCAAAACAGAGAGACGGAGAGAGGGTTGACATAGAGACAAAGCACAGAGACAGAGAGAGGGTTTCGAGGGGGGCAAAACAGAGAGACGGAGAGAGGGTTGACATAGAGACAAAGCACAGAGACAGAGAGAGAGTTGAGAGAAAGAGAAAGCAGAGAGACAGAGAGAGAGTTGAGATAGAGACAAAGCAGAGACAGAGAGTTGAGAGACAAAGCAGAGAGACAGAGAGAGATGTGAGAGAGAGACAAAGCAGAGAGACAGAGAGAGTGTTGAGAGAGAGATGAAGCAGAAACGGAGAGAAGGTTGCGAGAAAGACAATGCAGAGAGACAGAGAGAAGGTTGAGAGATTGACAAAGCAGAGACACAGAGAAGGTTGAGAGATTGAAAATGCAGAGAGACAGAGAGAGGGTTAGGAGAGGGAGACAAAGCAGAGAGACAGTAAGAGCCTTGAGAAATTGAAAAAGCAGAGAGACAAAGAGAGGTTTGAGAGAGAGACAAAGCAGAGAGACAGAGAGAAGGTTTAGAGAGAGAGACAAAGGAGAGAGACAGAGCGAGGGTTGAGGGAGAGACAAAGCAGTGAGACAAAGCAGAGACAGAGAGATGGTTAAGAGAGAGATATAGCAGAGAGACAGAGAGAGAGTTGAGATTGAGAGACAAAGCAGAGACAGAGAGAGGGTTTCGAGGGGGGCAAAACAGAGAGACGGAGAGAGGGTTGACAGAGAGACAAAGCAGAGAGACAGAGAGAGAGTTGAGAGAGAGACAAAGCAGAAACGGAGAGAAGGTTGCGAGAAATGCAAAGCAGAGAGACAGAGAGAAGGTTGAGAGATTGACAAAGTAGAGAGACACAGAGAATGTTGAGAGATTGAAAATGCAGAGAGACAGAAAGAGGTTTGAGAGAGAGACAAAGCAGAGAGACAGAGAGACAGTTGAGACAAGAGATACAGAGAGAGGGTTGAGAGATTGACAAAGCAGGGAGACAGAGAGAGGGGTGAGAGGGAGACAAAGCAGAGAGACATAGAGAAGGTTGAGAGATTGACAAAGCAGAGAGACAGAGAGAGGGATGAGAGCGAGACAAAGCAGAGAGACAGAGAGAAGGTTGAGAGATTGGCAAAGCAGAGAGAGGGATGAGAAAGAGACAAAGCAGAGAGACAGAGAGAAGGTTGAGAGATTGGCAAAGCAGAGAGAGGGATGAGAGAGAGACAAAGCAGAGAGACAGAGAGAGGGTTGAGAGGGAGACAAAGCAGAGAGACATAGAGAAGGTTGAGAGATTGACAAAGCAGAGAGACAAAGCAGAGAGACAAAGCAGAGAGAGGGTTGAGAGAGAGACAAAGCAGAGAGACAGAGAGGAGGTTGAGAGAGAGACAATGCAGAGATACTGAGAGAGAGTTGAGAGAGAGAGAGACAAAGCAGAGAGACGGAGAGAGGGTTGACAGAGAGACAAAGCATAAACAGAGAGAAGGTTGAGAGAGAGACAAAGCATTGAGACAGAGAGGGTTGAGAGAGGGACAAAGCAGAGAGACAGAGGGTGACACGGAGACACATTTTTCCTCCTTCTTGGCCCACTCTGCTGCCCACACTGTCGTGGAGATGAAATTAATGTGCAGAACATGGAATATCCCCGCGACGCTCTAGTGATGATAATGGTGATGATGGCGATGATGATGCTGGTGATGATGATGAGGATGATGGTGATGGTTCACACAGAGACGGATTGCCACAGTCAAGACCATGTCCTCACAGAGAGGTCACTCTCACTGTCGCCTCCACAAAGGGGTATGATCACAAGAGAGAGACATGGGTAAGAGAGCAAGAGAGAGAGAGAGAGAGAGAGAGAGAGAGAGAGAGAGAGAGAGAGAGAGAGGCAACTGAAATGCTCATTGATCCATTACAGGCTGTCTGAAAAAGCCAAGGGCTCCACTCCATCGTGCCCACAATGCATATCTTTCTCCCACAGCCTCAGATGCTGTACTGCTCTCATGGCTGTGCCTGGCCCTCCACGGTGTAATGAATGGGACACATAATCACAGGATGCTAGGCCAGACTGCATTATTCTGTGATCAGCAAAGCAGCAATGCCTAAATCAAGTGGCATAGAAAGGCATCTGACACCTAGCCTTGTGGATGAGGGCTCTGACTCATTGCTGACTGGATCAGACAAGGGCCCACTTTTCACTTGAACTGACTCAGGGTGACAGTAGGGAAGAGATAATATCCTTATTGTATAGGAGATATAATACACGTGTAGTCTGATAGATTGAAATAACATTAAAGAAAGCATGAAAGATAGGGGAAAGAAATAGACAAAGGGATAGGGTTGGAGAGAGCTAGAGAGTGAGAGAAAGAAGGGCAGAGAGACGGAGAGAGAGAAGGGAAGAGAGGTGCAGAGAGAGAGAGAGAGAGAGAGGGAGGGAGAGAAGATATAGTAGAGAGAGAGGTGTGGTAGAGAGAGAAGGTGTGGTAGAGAGAGAAGGTGTGGCTGACAGAGAGAGAGAGAGAGAGAGAGAGAGAGGCGTGGTAGAGAGAGAGAAGGTGTGGAATAGAGAGAAAGAGATAGAGAGGTGGTAGGGAGCGAGATAGAGAGGTGTGGTAGGGAGCGAGAGAGAGAGATAGAGAGGTGTGGTAGGGAGCGAGAGAGAGAAGGTGTGGTAGAGAGAGAGAGAGGTGCGGTAGAGAGAGAGATAGAGAGGTGTGGTAGAGAGAGAGAAGGTGTGGAATAGAGAGAGAGAGAGAGAGGTGCGGTAGAGAGAGAGATAGAGAGGTGTGGTAGAGAGAGAGAGAGGTGCGGTAGAGAGAGAGAGAGGTGCGGTAGAGAGAGAGAAGGTGTGGTTAACAGAGAGAGAGGTGTGGTAGAGCGAGAGATAGAGAGGTGTGGTAGAGAGAGAGAGAGGTGCGGTAGAGAGAGCGATAGAGAGGTGTGGTAGCGAGAGAGAAGGTGTGGTTAACAGAGAGAGAGCGTGACAGACAGCAACGCAGCGCCCGAGACCTGCTGGGGAGTGTGGGTGAGGATGAGTCTGGGCTGTAGCCCTCCCTACCTGGGAGAGGAGGTCCTGGGGTTTGCCTCCCAGGCCGTGGGGCATCTCCCTGCAGCGCGTGGACAGGTTGAGGATGGCTGTGGCGGCCATGTGAGCAGCCTCCGTGTCCTGTGTGTAGTCGAAGCTGCTCTTACTGCAGGTGCTGCTGGCGCTGCTGCCGCCCCCTCCTCCTCCCCCTCCGCAGCTTAGACTGCTGCTGCTGGGAGCGTATCTGCTCGTCGTGCTGCTGGGAGCGTATCTGCTCGTCGTGCTGCTGGGAGCGTAGCTGCTAGTCGTGCTGCTGGCTGGGCTCTTACAGTAGTGCTTGGCTGCAGGGAGGGAGTACAGTGGACAATTCATACACATACATACTTAACACAACATACGGAACACAACATAAAGAACACAACATACAGAACACAACATACGGAACACAACATACGGAACACAACATACGGAACACAACATACGGAACACAACATACTTAACACAACATACGGAACACAACGTAAAGAACACAACATACGGAACACAACATACGGAACACAACATACGGAACACAACATACGGAACACAACATACGGAACACAACATAAAGAACACAACATACAGAACACAACATACGAACACAACATACGGAACACAACATACGGAACACAACATACGGAACACAACATACGGAACACAACATACGGAACACAACATACGGAACACCACATACGGAACACAACATACGGAACACCACATACGGAACACAACATACGGAACACAACATACGGAACACAACATACGGAACACAACATACGGAACACCACATACGGAACACAACATACGGAACACAACATACGGAACACAACATAAGGAACACAACATACGGAACACAACATACGGAACACCACATACGGAACACAACATAAAGAACACAACATTCAGACCACAACATACGGAACACCACATACGGAACACCACATACGGAACACAACATACGGAACACAACATACGGAACACCACATACGGAACACAACATACGGAACACAACATACGGAACACAACATACGGAACACAACATACGGAACACAACATACAGAACACAACATAAAGAACACAACATACGGAACACAACATACGGAACACACATGAAGGACAATACATTATACATGTACAGACACTCATATAGAACAAGTATACAGAACACTCATACAGAATATGTATACAGAACACACATACAGAACATGTATACAGTAACAGACAATAATGATACCGAAGCAGAAGGCCAGATTTTACACCCAAAAAAGAACAATATGAAATATTGAAATGGAGATGTATAGAAAGACATGACATATACATTTAGAGGATAGACAGACAGACAGACAGACAGACAGACAGACAGACAGACAGACAGACAGACAGACAGACAGACAGACAGACAGACAGACAGACAGACAGACAGACAGACAGACAGACAGACAGACAGACAGACAGATAGATAGATAGATAGATAGATAGATAGATAGATAGATAGATAGATAGATAGATAGATAGATAGATAGATAGATAGATAGATAGATAGATAGATAGATAGATAGATAGATAGATAGATAGATAGATAGATAGATAGATAGATAGATAGATAGATAGATAGATAGATAGATAGATAGATAGATAGATAGATAATTACTAACACCTACAGGGAAGTCTTTCAATGGAAGGTTTGCTCCATGGTGAATGCTGTGTGAGAGCAAATGATTGTGCTCTTGGTTGGAGAAAGAGGAGAGGGCGACAGAGATGGAGAGCACGAGGAGAGAGCTAGAGGGAGAGAGAGAGAGCGCAAGCAAGAGGGATGGGAGTGGTGTGAATATGGTCTTGGCAGTAAGGGCTTGCAGGCAGCAGAGTGTGTGAGCGAGCGGGGAACGCAGAAGCCCTGAACGCATCCACATTACAGGGAGCTGAGACAAAAACCTTCCGACCAGCAGGTCCAAAATGAATCAAAGAAATGGGTTGTGTTCTATGTTCATCTCCAATCCAGATTGGGGTTGTTCTCTCTAATTGTGAACTATGCAAAATCAAATTGATGGAAGTAAAAACATTGGTTTTAGACATGCATATGTATTTCAATAGTTCACCTATGTTGTATATGTGTCGAGTAGAGCTTCTGTACAGTCTATCACTTGTTCAACATATTTACAACATTGTCAAAGCACAGATCTAGAATCTGGGAATAATGTGTGTGTGTGTGCGTTCGTGTGTGTGTGTGCGTTCGTGTGTGTGTGCGTTCGTGTGTGTGTGCATTCGTGTGTGTGTGCGTTCGTGTGTGCCAACATGCGTGCGTGCGTGCATCAGAGTGCACAAGCAGTCGTTTCCTACCATCATATCCCTTGGTTGAGGTGTCTGTGTCCCGTCCGTGGGCCTTGGGGGCCAGGCCTGTCTTCCCCCTGCTGTAGACGTGGTGCTGGCTGTCGTAGCCTTGGCCGTAGTCGAAGCTGGTCTTGGAGTACTTCTCCAGCTCCTTGGCCAGGTTGGAGCGCGGCGTGCTGGTGGACACGTTATTTTTGTAACCGTACTGTGGGATCTCCAGCTGTTTCACAAAGCACATTGGCCTGGAAGATAACCATGGACAGGGGGGGGCGTGTTTGTGTACACGCGGTGAGAGCGGTCTGACTGTCTGACTGCATGGTGTACGTCCTCACTGAACCACTAGGGGGACTTAATTTGTAAGAGCATGAATCATAAGCGCTGCTACGGTAGGCATTCTATTGTTCTTTCTACATCTATATGAAGTAGGATTTGAAAGCAGAGAGAGTGATGGAGGTCAGAGGTTACATTCACGGCTACAGGAATGCACTGGGATGAGCGGGGAGGCTGGGGGAGTGGTGGTCATGTGATGAGGGTGTGAGTGAGTACCTCAGCACACGATCTGAAGCCTGGCTGGACTTGGGGCCCCCGTCACATGGGATGTGCTTCTCCTGGACTTTAACCATCTTCTCTGCAGCGGCGATGGGGCACCCCGAGAGACTGCAACAGCATTCACACAATGGAGTGAGGCCTAATTAGCCAGAACACACTCACACACACATGCACACACACACGCACACACACACACACACACACACACACACACACACACACACACACACACACACACACACACACACACACACACTCACACACACAAGCGTGCCTACAGTCTGCCTCTCCGATAACAGACACATCCTATCAATCAACTAAATTTGGCTTTGATTTAAACAGAATTGCACATTTTAAGCTATAAAATGGAGCCCCACGTATGAATTATGTATTTCCTATGGCCTAGTTCTTTATTGCAAAGCCGGAGCTTTGCAGATACATATTATTGGCTGCCTGGGCATGAGGGGCTGCTGAGCTTCAGAGAGATCCCCTCAGCTAGATACTGCAGTCCTTTCAGAGGATTCTGGGTAGGCTCAGTGGGGAGAACTGATTAACCACCATGTCAGCTACTGTACTCCCTTCTCTCCTCCTCACCTCCTCTACATGCCTTCCCCTGTCGTCCTCTCCTCCTCTCCCACTCTCTCCTCTCGTCCTCTCCTCCTCTACACGAGTTCCACTCTCCTTCTCTACTCCTCTCCTCTCCACACCTCTCCCCTCTCCTCCTCACATCCTCTACCCCTTCTCCTCCTATCCGCACCTTCCCCTCTTCCCTCTCCTCCTATAAGCCCTTTCTGCCTCTACCCCCTCTGCCTTCTCCTCCTCCTCCTCTACCCCCTTTGCCCTCTCCTCCTCCTCTACCCCCTCTCACCTCTCCTCCTCTCTACCCCCTCTCCATCTCTCATACACTCCCCCCTCTCCCCCTTACCTCCTCTCACCTCTACCCCCTCTCCACCTCTTGCTTTCTCCTCCTCATTTTATTCTCCCTCGCATTTGCACCTTATACGATGCCTCTTTATACACATACAAACCAGTCACTCTCACATACAAACCAGTCACTCTTACAGACAAACCAGTCACTCTCACATACAAACCAGTTACTCTCACATACAAACCAGTCACTCTTACAGACAAACCAGTCACTCTCACATACAAACCAGTCACTCTTACATACAAACCAATCACTCTCACATACAAACCAGTTGCTCTCACATACAAACCAGTCACTCTCACATACAAACCAGTCACTCTCATATACAAACCAGTCATTCTCACATATAAACCAGTCACTCTCACATACAAACCAGTCACTCTCACATACAAACCAGTCACTCGCACATATAAACCAGTCACTCTCACATACAAACCAGTCACTCTCACATATAAACCAGTCACTCTCACATATAAACCAGTCACTCTCACATACAAACCAGTCACTCTCACATATAAACCAGTCACTCTCACATACAAACCAGTCACTCTCACATATAAACCAGTCACTCTCACATATAAACCAGTCACTCTCACATATAAACCAATCACTCTCACATATAAACCAGTCACTCTCACATATAAACCAGTCACTCTCACATATAAACCAGTCACTCACATATAAACCAGTCACTCTCACATACACACCAGCACTGCTTTTGTGTGAGAGATGAATGTGGTCTCTGGGACTCTCCTAATAGTTTCATATCCATGCCATAAATAAAACATTGATACAGCCAGCCCCAGAACACACACACACTCACATACAGACACATGCGGATTTCAAAGTGGCGAGGACTGTGTGACAAACTGACAGGACTGCTGTCAGTATCATCGAGTTTCCATGACAACAGCGAGGAGGAGAGAAATGAGAGACACATGTACAGAATTCTCTCTTTTTTTCTTACGTCTTGCTATGCACTGCTCCCCAACACTACTAATGACTACACAGTGTGCGTGCCAGTCCCAAAGGACGTGTTCTATATAACATTGCCTCCAGCAACTGGGGATGGTGAGGGAGGTGTGTGTGTGTATCGTGTATTCATAGTGTATGCATCGTGTGTGTTATTGTCTGGGTACCTATATACAGTATGTACAGAACATTGACTAACTAACTTGTTGGAAAGGTGACATCCTATGACGGTGCCACGTTGAAACTCACTGAGCTCTTCAGTAAGGCCACTCTACTGCCAATGTTTGTCTATGGAGATTGCATGGCGGTGTGCTCAATTTTATATACCTGTCAGCAACGGGTGTGGCTGAAATAGCCGAATCCACTAATTTGAAGGGGTGTCCACATACTTTTGTATTTGAAGGGGTGTCCATGGTGTACAGTATATACATTAAGTATAGGTGTATGTTTGAGTGGCGCAGTATACAGAATGTACTCATCTTAGCGTCCTCCAGGCTTTGCGCTGCTCTACTGGGAGGCCGTGGCTCAGCCTCTAAACACACCTAGCTACAAACAATAGATTCCTGACCCTGAGATACACTGTTAGCCAGTGACTATGACAACCCCACATACTCCTCTTCTCTCTCTCTCTCTCTCTCTCTCTTACTTCCTGAACAAAGAGATCAGACTATAAATGTAGCTATTCCATTATTTGATTTCTTATTTTCTCTCCCAGTGCATGCCCTGCTGGTTGCCAGCCACTCACCTGCGGTGGGAGTTCCTGTTGCTATTGACATGGCCACGCCCCGAGCAGCCAGGAGTAGGGCACTTTAGAACATTTTCATACATTGCAAGAACTTAGGACAGACAGGGAGAGGTGAGAGAGACAGCGAGGGGTTAGGAGCACCCAGAGTCAGTGGTTATTGTCCAATTATAAATTGTTAGTGAGCAGAAAAATTGTCATGCACCGTTACGGTCAACTGTCGTGTTGATGCCCATGCAAGCAGCAGAAAAATAATGGATTGAATCAAGCAGCATTCAAAGGTAGTCGGCGTGTTGTTAGTCATTCTGAAGCATCTTGATGGACTGATCCATAAGAATTGAAAATGGTATCTAGGCAGACATTTGGTGTGATATTTAATGTTACATATGACATATTATAAACTGGGTGGTTCGAGCCCTGAATGCTGATTAGCTGACAGCCGTGGTATATCAGACCGTATACCATAGGTATGAAAAAACATTTCTGTTTACTGCTCTAATTACGTTGATAACCAGTTTATCATAGCAATAAGGCACCTCGGGGGTTTGTGGTATATGGCCGTTATTGTTGCATTGTGCGTAAGAACAGCCCTTAGCCGTGGTATATTGGCCATATACCACACCTCCTCGTGCCTTATTGCTTAAGTATATGTTTCCTTTACAGAAGCAGGAATAGAGGTACGTCTGGTAAAAATAAGTAGTTTCACAAAGAGATGTGAATGCTTTTATGTATAAAATCTATAGAGGAGACATCACTTTGCATGCAGGCATGGACATCGATCAAGCAGGGTGAACGCAAAGAAAGAGAGAGCATCCCCGTGCTGATCGGAGGATGACCTCACGTGTCAACCAAACAAAAACCATGGCAGGGCATTTAGTGGAAAAGAGGTACACAGAAACTCAAAAGAAAATGAGAAAGAGGTTGTTCTACATTGCACTACGGGAGGGCAATAAACAGTCTAAATGCCCCCAAGCACAGTCAGTACAGAATGTAGTGTGCAGGACTTACTTTCTGGTGGTACCCTGTCCTTGTGGGGGCAGCCTGACAGGCTCCTGTGGTGGGGGTAGAGACCCGTGACGTGGCCTGTCCCGTCGCAGCCCGGGGTTGGACACTTACTCTCCTTCTTGTCCCCCCTTGAGGAATCTACCAAGGAGAAAAAGAAGGGGTGGGGGGGGGGGGTTCAAAAGTCATCTATCTAGGTGAGCGTTCGATCCTGGTTACTACAGCATGTCACCCCAACAAACGGAAATTAATGGAATGTCCCATTCCACTGTTGTTTACCAAACTTCATTTAGAGTGTCATAAATTCATATTGTATTTGAACCATATTATCCCCCCAAATTTAGAGGTGGTAGAAAGAAACACAGACTATAGTCACACCTGATTTATCAGTTTATCATGGCAGTACATGTTCCCCCCACATTCCCCCCACGCTCGCTGCGGAAAATCTGTGCAATTGTTCAATCCCAACATCCCAGAAATGCAATTTTATATTTCATACAAAATGTACACTTGCTGTAGAGATAACACAGAATGACTAAGCCTGTGTGAAACTGGCTTATCAGCAGTTCTCCCATATGTGTATCTGGGGCCTCGCTATCGCTACCATCTCCACCAATCCTCAATGGTCCCCCAAGGACAAGGAACAATCCCAGCTATGTTGAGTATGAGCATTGTCTCTGTGCGTCACAGCTAGATTGTTTTTTATTTAGAACTAGTAATGAATCACAGAGCTATCAATATCCCTGACCCCATGGCAACGTTAGAAAAATGAATTCCCCCACACAAGGCCATAGTCCCTGCCTTTAATGAAGACTTTGAATTTAAATAACTTGATGATAGATTATCTAATGCTATTATGGCCGTTTGAAAAAATAACTAGCATGTTGCCAGATCTGTAGGGTCTTACCAAAGCCTTATATAGCTCTGGGTCTTACTCGTACAGCTGTATGGTCTACAGACTAAAATTATACATAATATTCCTTGAGACCTCCCCACTAGCTTCCAGTGTTAATGGAAGTTAATAACATACCATTACAGTACATATCTGTGATGACCAACAATGGGTGGTCCTTAATAATAGTCATTTTGTTATACGATTTTTGCATGATTTGACGCCTGCCATTCAACATCCCGTGGCTACTGTTGGCAAGACGTGTTGTGGAAGACGATGAGCAATGGGCAGAATAATCTGGAGAAATGACTTCAAGTGACCTTGGATTTCTACTACTTCAGTATAAAAGGAACTTAAGTTTCACATATTATAAGGTTAAATAATGCCTGAACATCCAGTTCAGTATGGTTTCTGAATAAAGCTGTCCTCTTCCCTTCAGATGAACGGTGATAACACCCAATATTGGCTACTGCATATATTCATCTGACACCTCTGTCACACCCTGATCTGTTTCACCTGTCTTTGTGATGGTCTCCACCCCCCTCCAGGTGTCGCCCATCTTCCCCATTATCCCCAGTGTACTTATACCTGTGTTCTCTGTTTGTCTGTTGCCAGTTCGTCTTGTTTGTCAAGTCCAACCAGCATTTTTTGTATCAGCTCCTGCTTTTCCGCAGTCTCTCTTTTCTCGTCCTCCTTGTTTTGACCCTTGCCTATCCTGACCCTGAGCCTGCCTGCCGTCCTGTACATTTGCCCCTGTTGCTGTAATAAACATTGTTACTTCGACACGGTCTGCATCTGGGTCTTACCTTGTCCTGATACTGTATGGATCTTTAAAGTTTATGGAAGATTCATTTGATCTTCAGTTCAACCAAATCAAATAAAATGTTATTGGTCGCATACACATATCTAGCAGATGTTATTGCAAGTGTAGTGAAATTCTGGTGTGTTCCTAGCTCCAACAGTGTAGTAATATCAAACAATACACAAAAATCTAAAAGTAAAAGATTGTAATTAAGAAATAATAGAACGAGCAAAGTCAGAGTGGCATTGACTACAATACTGTAGAATACAGTATATACAGTTGGAGTCGGAAGTTTACATACACCTTAGCCAAATGAATTTAAACTCAGTTTTTCACAATTCCTGACACTTAATCCAATACCTTGACTTTGTTGTCCTTTGTTGTCCAAATTTGGAAGAATGAATGGGGTCATTGTCCATTTGGAAGACCCATTTACGACCAAGCTTTAACTTCCTGACTGATGTCTTGAGATGTTGCTTCAATATATCCACATCATTTTCCTGCCTCATGATGCCATCTATTTTGTGAAGTGCACCAGTCCCTCCTGCAGCAAAGCACCACCACAACATGATGCTGCCATCCCCGTGCTTCCCGGTTGGGATGGTGTTCTTCGGCTTGCAAGCCTCCCCCTTTTTTCTCGAAACATAATGATGGTCATTATGACCAAACAATTCTATTTTTGTTTCATCAGACCAGAGGACATTTCTCCAAAAAGTACGATCTTTGTCCCCATGTGCAGTTGCAAACCCTAGTCTGGCTTTTTTATGGCGGTTTTGGAGCAGTGGCTTCTTCCTTGCTGAGTGGCCTTTCAGGTTATGTCGATATAGGGCTCGTTTTACTGTGGATATAGATACTTTTGTACCTGTTTCCTCCAGCATCTTCACAAGGTTCTTTGTTGTTGTTCTGGGATTGATTTACACTTTTCGCACCAAAGTACGTTCATCTCTAGGAGACAGAACGCGTCTCCTTCCGGAGCGGTATGACAGCTGCATGGTCCCATGGTGTTTATACTTGCGTACTATTGTTTGTACAGATGAACGTGGTACCTTCAGGCGTTTGGAAATTGCTCCTAAGGATGAACCAGACTTGGCTGATATCTTTAGATTTTCCCATGATGTCAAGCAAAGAGTTTGAAGGTAGGCCTTGAAATACATCCACAGGTACACCTCCAATTGACTCAAATTATGTAAATTAGCCGATCAGAAGCTTCTAAAGCCATGACATCATTTTCTGGAATTTTCCAAGCTGTTTAAAAGCACAGTCATTTTAGTGTATGTAAACTTCTGACCCAGTGGAATTGTGATACAGTGAATTATAAGTGAAATAATCTGTCAGTAAACAATTGTTGGAAAAATTACTTGTTTCATGCACAAAGTAGATGTCCTAACCGACTTGCCAAAACTATAGTTTGTTAACAAGAAATTTGTGGAGTGGTTGAAAAACGAGTTTTAGTGACTCCAACCTGAGTGTATGTAAAACTTCCGACTTCAACTGTACATATGAAATGAGTAAAACAGTACGTAAACATTATTAAAGTGACTAGTGTGACCAGGGCAGATGAGTAGCTACAGTATTAAACTTTCAGATCAATGTCTTTTGTGTCCTTTGGAATGTTACTCAAAACACAGCATCTCCGTCCAACGACCATGAACGCCACGTGCCACCACCACCCCTCTGATACTACCATAATGAAATGAAATGTTGAAATGTTGCTCATTCATCTGCTCTGAAGCTATCTTATGGATTAATAGCTGCATACAGAGAGATGGGATGGCTCACTCCCATGACTGACAAGCCAAGCCTCTGATGTTAGCATGCCAGCCTATTTTAACAACATAAGTTTGTAGCCGATGCTGCCACTGCAATATGCAGCATGGAGACCAGCTGGGGGAAATGTTTCTGTCCTCTCCCACGGAGGAGCTGAACTACTGGGCAAGGGGTCAAGGGGTCAAGTAAACGTCCAATATTACTAGATCCATGGGCTAAATAAGATATCCGAGTTATTCAGCTTGATGTTACGTAATTCTGTTTCTGTGGGCCCTATTGGCATCTGTTGAAACCTATTTTCAGCAGGGGCTGACAGCCTAAGTCTTTAAGAGTTAATTTCTTATCACGTCTACATACATTCCATAGCTTTGTCTGTACATTATGCCTTGAATCTATTCTATCGCGCCCAGAAACCTGCTCCTTTTACTCCCTGTTCCAAACGTACTAGACGACCAGTTCTGATAGCCATTAGCCGTAACCTTATCCTACTCCTCCTCTGTTCCTCTGGTGATGTAGAGATGAATCCAGGCACTGAAGTGCCTAGCTCCACTCCTACTCCCCAGGTGCTTTCATCTGTTGACTTCTGTAACCGTGAAAGCCTTGGTTTCATGCATGTTAACATTAGAAGCCTCCTCCCTAAGTTTGTTTTATTCACTGCTTTAGCACCCTCCGCCAACCAGGATGTCCTAGCTGTGTCTGAATCCTGGCTTAGGAAGTCCACCAAAAACCCTGAAATTTCCATCCCTAACTATAACATTTTCCAAAAAAGATAGAACTGCCAAAGGGGGCGGTGTTGCAATCTACTGCAGAGATAGCCTGCAGAGTTCTGTCTTACTATCCAGGTCTGTACCCAAACAATTCGAGCTTCTACTTTTAAAAATCCACCTTTCCAGAAACAAGTCTCTCACCGTTGCCGCTTGCTTATAGACCACATTTTGCCCCCAGCTGTGCCCTGGACACCATATGTGAATTGATTGCCCCCCATCTATCTTCAGAGTTCGCGCTGCTAGGTGACCTAAACTGGGACATGCTTAACACCCCGGCCATCCTACAATCTAAGCTTGATGCCCTCAATCTCACACAAATTATCAATGAACCCACCAGGTACAACCCCAAATCCGTAAACACGGGCACCCTCATAGATATCATCCTAACCAAATTGCCCACCAAATACACCTCTGCTGCTTTCAACCAAGATCTCAGCGATCACTGCCTCATTGCCTGCATCCGTAATGGGCCTGCGGACAAACAACCACCCCTCATCACTGTCAAACGCTCCCTAAAAGATTTCAGCGAGCAGGCCTTTCTAATCAACCTGGCCCGGGTATCGTGGAAGGATATTGACCTCATTCCGTCAGTAGAGGATGCCTGGTTATTCTTTAAAAGTGCCTTCCTCACCATCTTAAATAAGCATGCCCCATTAAAAAAATGTAGAACCAGGAACAGATATAGCCCTTGGTTCTCTCCAGACCTGACTGCCCTTGACCAGCACAAACACATCCTGTGGCGTTCTACATTAGCAGAAATTTGCATCCTGTAGCACAAACTCAGAAAAGTTCTGGGACATTGTAAAGTCCATGGAAAATAAGAGCACCTCCTCCCAGCAGCCCGCTGCACTGAGGCTAGGAAACACTGTCACCACCGATAAATCCACTATAATTGAGAATTTCAATAAGCATTTTTCTACGGCTGGCCATGCTTTCCACCTGGCTACCCCTACCCCGATCAACAGCCCCCCCCCCACCCCCAGCAACTCGCCCAGACCTCCCCCATTTCTCCTTCACCCAAATCCAGATAGCTGATTTTCTGAAAGAGCTGCAAAATCTGGACCCCTACAAATCAGCCGGGCTAGACAATCTGGACCCTCTCTTTCTAAAATTATCTGCCGAAATTGTTGCAACCCCTATTACTAGCCTGTTCAACCTTTCTTTCGTATCATCTGAGATTCCCAAAGATTGGAAAGCTGCCGCGGTCATCCCCCTCTTCAAAGAGGTCGACACTCTAGACCCAAACTGCTATAGACCTATATCTATCCTACCCTGCCTTTCTAAGGTCTTCGAAAGCCAAGTTAACAAACAGATTACCGCCCATTTCGAATCCCACCGTATCTTCTCCACTATGCAATCTGGTTTCAAAGCTGGTCATGGGTGCACCTCAGCCATGCTCAAGGTCCTAAACGACATCATAACCGCCATCGATAAGAGACATTACTGTGCAGCTGTATTCATTGACCTGACCAAGGCTTTCGACTCTGTCAATCACCACATTCTTATCGTCAGACTCAACAGACTTGGTTTCTCAAATTATTGCCTCGCCTGGTTCCCCAACTACTTCTCTGAGTTCAGTGTGTCAAATTGGAGGGCCTGTTGTCTGGACCTCTGGCAGTCTCTATGGGGAGGCCACAGGGTTAAATTCTCGGGCCGATTCTCTTCTCTGTATACATCAATGATGTCGCTCTTGCTGCTGGTGATTCTCTGATCCACCTCTATGCAGATGACACCATTCTGTATACCTCTGGCCCTTCTTTGGACACTGTGTTAACTAACCTTCAGACGAGCTTCAATGCCATACAACTCTCCTTCCGTGGTCTCCAACTGCTCTTAAATGCAAGTAAAACTAAATGCATGCTCTTTAACGATCGCTACCCGCACCTGCCCGCCCGTACAGCATCACTACTCTCGACGGTTCTGACTTAGAATATGCGGACAACTACAAATACCTGGGTGTCTGGTTAGACTGTAAACTCTCCTTCCAGACTCACATTAAGCATCTCCAATCCAAAATTAAATCTAGAATCGGCTTCCTATTTAACAACAAAGCATCCTTCACTCATGCTGCAAACATACTCTCGTTAAACTGACCATCCTACCGATCCTCGACTTCGGCAATGTAATTTAAAAAATAGCCTCCAACATTCTACTCAACAAATTGGATGCAGTCTATCACAGTTTTGTCACCAAAGCCCAATATACTACCCACCACTGCGACCTGTACGCTCTCGTTGGCTGGCCCTCGCTTCATACTCATCGCCAAACCCACTGGCTCCAGGTCATCTACAAGTCTCTGCTACGTAAAGCCACGCCTTACCTCAGCTCACTGGTCACCATAGCAGCACCCACCCGTAGCACTCGCTCCAGGACGTATATCTCACTGGTCACCCCCAAAGCCAATTCTTCCTTTGGCCGCCTTTCCTTCAGGTTCTCTGCTGCCAATGACTGGAACAAACTGCAAAAATCACTGAAGCTGGAGACTCATATCTCTACACTAGCTTTAAGCACCAGCTGTCAGAGCAGCTCACAGATCGCTGCACCTGTACATAACCCATCCAACTACCTCATCGCCATGCTGCATTTATTTATTTATCTTGCTCCTTTGCACCCCAGTATCTCTACTTGCACATTGATCTTCTGCACATCTCCCATTCCAGTGTTTAATTGCTATATTGTAATTACTTCGCCACCATGGCCTATTTATTGTTTTACCTCCCTTATTCTACCTCATTTGCACATACTGTATATACAGTGCCTTGCGAAAGTATTCGGCCCCCTTGAACTTTTCGACCTTTTGCCACATTTCAGGCTTCAAACATAAAGATATAAAACTGTAATTTTTTTGTGAAGAATCAACAACAAGTGGGACACAATTATGAAGTGGAACGAAATTTATTGGATATTTCAAACTTTTTTAACAAATAAAAAACTGAAAAATTGGCCTTGCAAAATTATTCAGCCCCCTTAAGTTAATACTTTGTTGCGCCACCTTTTGCTGTGATTACAGCTGTAAGTCGCTTGGGGTATGTCTCTATCAGTTTTGCACATCGAGAGACTGACATCTTTTCCCATTCCTCCTTGCAAAACAGCTCGAGCTCAGTGAGGTTGGATGGAGAGCGTTTGTGAACAGCAGTTTTCAGTTCTTTCCACAGATTCTCAATCGGATTCAGGTCTGGACTTTGACTTGGCCATTCTAACACCTGGATATGTTTATTTGTGAACCATTCCATTGTAGATTTTGCTTTATGTTTTGGATCATTGTCTTGTTGGAAGACAAATCTCCGTCCCAGTCTCAGGTCTTTTGCAGACTCCATTAGGTTTTCTTCCAGAATGGTCCTGTATTTGGCTCCATCCATCTTCCCATCAATTTTAACCATCTTCCCTGCCCCTGCTGAAGAAATGCAGGCTCAAACCATGATGCTGCCACCACCATGTTTGACAGTTGGGATGGTGTGTTCAGGGTGATAAGCTGTGTTGCTTTTACGCCAAACATAACGTTTTGCATTGTTGCCACAAAATTCGATTTTGGTTTCATCTGACCAGAGCACCTTCTTCCACATGTTTGGTGTGTCTCCCAGGTGGCTAGTGGCAAACTTTAAACGACACTTTTTATGGATATCTTTAAGAAATGGTTTTCTTCTAGCCACTCTTCCATAAAGGCCAGATTTGTGCAGTATACGACTGATTGTTGTCCTATGGACAGAGTCTCCCACCTCAGCTGTAGATCTCTGCAGTTCATCCAGAGTGATCATGGGCTTCTTGGCTGCATCTCTGATCAGTCTTCTCCTTGTATGAGCTGAAAGTTTAGAGGGACGGCCGGGTCTTCGTAGATTTGCAGTGGTCTGATTCTCCTTCCATTTCAATATTATCGCTTGCACAGTGCTCCTTGGGATGTTTAAAGCTTGGGAAATCTTTTTGTATCCAAATCCGGCTTTAAACTTCTCCACAACAGTATCTCGGACCTGCCTGGTGTGTTCCTTGTTCTTCATGATGCTCTCTGCGCTTTAAACGGACCTCTGAGACTATCACAGAGCAGGTGCATTTATACGGAGACTTGATTACACACAGGTGCATTCTATTTATCATCATTAGTCATTTAGGTCAACATTGGATCATTCAGAGATCCTCACTGAACTTCTGGAGAGAGTTTGCTGCACTGAAAGTAAAGGGGCTGAATAATTTTGCACGCCCAATTTTTCCGTTTTTTATTTGTTAAAAAAGTTTGAAATATCCAATAAATTTCGTTCCACTTCATGATTGTGTCCCACTTGTTGTTGATTCTTCACAAAAAATTACAGTTTTATATCTTTATGTTTGAAGCCTGAAATGTGGCAAAAGGTCGAAAAGTTCAAGGGGGCCGAATACTTTCGCAAGGCACTGTAGATTTTTTTTCCTACTGTATTATTGACTGTATGTTTGTTTATTCCATGTGTAACTCTGTGTTGTTGTATGTGTCGAACTGCTTTGCTTTATCTTGGCCAGGTCGCAGTTGCAAATGAGAACTTGTTCTCAACTAGCCTACCTGGTTAAATATAGGTGAAATAAAAATAAAATAAATTAACCAAAATGCTGTTGGCACTGAGTGCATCATCAGTACTGTACACATCAGGGTGAAGATACTAGCTGGCTATTGTATGAATGGGGAGAGTGTTGAGAGTTTAAGGAAGTGGTTACCTTTAGGGTAGTATGCTCTCTTTGACCCGTCGTGGTGCATTCTGGACTTGCGCTCCTCAGCCCCGCTGCTCTGTCGGGGGCTGTGTTCGCCGCGGTGGTGGTGATGATGATTGTCCCTCCGGACCACCGCATGATGTCCCTCCAAGGCCATGCGGTCCCTCATGACCTTGGCTCGCTCCGACTCCATAGCAATGGCCTTCTCCAGCAGGGACAGGTTTCCTTTGGTCATGTCGAAGGCCTCTTCTGAGCGATCCGAGGCCACCGATGTGGTGTCCTCATCCCCGTCCTGGTGGCAGCTGGCCGAGTAGCCCGTCCTTGAGGCCGGGCTCAGCTGCTCCTCCAGCTTCATCAGGTTGACCATGTCTGAGTAGTTGCGCTCCAGGGACCCACGCTCGTCTGGCTGCTGGCCCTGCTGGCAGCTTTCGTACCTGGGCAAGTGGTGGTGGTCCTGGGGCTGGTGCTGAGACTGATGGTGCTGGTGGTCGGTTTGGTGCAGCAGGTGGTGGTGGGGCTGGTGAGGGTGGTGGTTCTGATGCGCCTGGTAGTGGTGCAGGCCCGGGTGTCCAGGGCGGTCAGATGGAGACGTCTCGTTTAGCTTGCGGGCCAGGTCAAAGCACTGGTTCCTCAGACACTCCAGGCTGTTGAGACACACCTCCTCCACGCTCTCCTCAGCCTGACCCCTGATCCCATGATGGTGGGGCCGCCCGTTGGGATGCTCGCCGTCATCCACCCCTTCTAGGCAGCCATCTTCAGGCAGCATGGCACCGTGGCCCTGCGCCAACAGCTTGAGCGAATCCACTGTCTCCCTGACCACGTCACTGTCCAGGTCCACGCTCAGCTCGCCCTTCCTGCTCCCGCCGCACTCACTACCCTCTTCCTCATCGTCATCATCGTCCTCGCCGGCGCTGTTCGAGGAGTTGCTGTTCATCTCTGACTCGGTCATGGCCTGGTAGGCAGCGTCCTCTGCGATCTTCCCCAGGTTGAGAAGGGACTTGGCCACCAGCTCATCGTAGTTTTCATACTCTTCCCCGTTAGGGCCGATGTTTGGACCGGGGCCGCTGTTGTTGTTGTTGTTGTCCTTCTGTCCTATCGAGTGATGCCTTGATTGTCCACTATTTTTGTAGCGGTTCCCTGTGGTCATGAAAGGAAGGATAGACCTTTCAGCCCTTACTATAGTTGGATAGATGAAGAACAAGACCATCAGAGTTGAATTCTTTGGGATATTAATATGAAATTCAACATCTTTCAAAAACATTCCATCTAGTTAGATTTTGATCTGCCTTTGATCTCCCAGTTCTGTGATTTTTACTATCAAGCCCTTCAATGTATTACTTACTGTACAATGATTTGGATATTAATCATCACATTTAATGGATTATGTTTGCATTAATAATTTGATGTTGTACATCATATATTTGGCCAGTCATTGCCAGTATAAAATCCTTTAAATAAAACTTGTAAAAGTCAAATCCAATGTATCTAGTACGACTAATAAACCAAATACCTTTTAATTAATCCATTCAAATAAATTTACTTTTCAACTAATCATGGATCACGAGTCAATGTGGTTGTAATAATACGTTTCAGTGTTGATTTTAGGGACAGCGGCATATGAGACCGCGGGAGGGAATGAAAGAGGCGTATGAGGTGTTCCGGTTCGGGAGCACGAAATGTCCTCGAAGAAGGCATTTCCATGGGGGGGGGTTAATAACTCGGCGAGCTCCTCTCTCGATAGCTCTTGAAGGCACTGTCAGAGGCGATTGAGGACAAGAGAGAGAGAGAGGGAGACAGAGAAAGATGGAGTGCCGATGAAGGGAGAACAGGCGCATCTGGTGCACCGAAGGTAGAGAACCACTTATTACACCCCCCTCCTCCTGAGGACCTTACTGGCCACATGCTCACAGAGACCATCATGCCTCTCTCCCTCCGCCCAGACAGACCCCTTTCACCAATTCTATTCTCTCTGAGGTATTATGCCTCCGTCTCTCCATGATTGGGTATGGCTCTCACTGGCCACATCAAAGGTGCATCACTTTGATTAGAAGTATATCTTTGATTCAGGGACCTCATTTCTAGTGGCAGCTTATTAGTCCAGCAAATAACTCCCAGCTCCACCCAACTCTATCACCCCCTCTTATTTCCCCAGAAACATTGGAAAAATGCGCTCACCTGGCTCATGGTGCACTTCTTCCTCCTCTTCTTCCTCATGTTCATCTTCATCGCCCTCATCCTCCTCTTCCTCTTGCTCCTCCTCTTCCTCTTGCTCTTCATCATCCCCATCCTCTGCTTCCTCGTCTTCCTCTATCCCATCCTCCACCTGTTCTACCTCTACTGGCCCTACTACATCTCTCTCCCTCTCCACCTCTTCCTCCTCTTCCTCCTCTTCCCCTTCCTCATCGCCTTGCTCCTCGTTATCCTCCGAAAATCCTTCCTCCTCCTCCATCTCATCTCCCTCTTCCTCTCCCTCCCCTTCCTCCTCTTCCCCTTCCTCCTGGATCTCCCCCTCTAACTCCCCCTGCTCCTTCTCCTCCCTCTCATCCATGGGTTCAGGTTCATAGCAGGGGAAGATGGCAACAGTGTCCTCCTCTGGGTCGGGAGGGGTTAAGAAGGGCCTCCTCTTGGGGGCAGGCTCCAGAGGCTGTTTCTCCTGGGTCTTCCTCTTTTTGGCCAGGGGGCAACCATAGACACTAAATACAAGACATGAGAGGAGTAGAGATTTGTTCAATGGCCTTAATGAGATAAGGGTTCTGTATCTCTAGAGATACCGTGTTATAGCCAGATATAGCCAATCTGGCACAATGTTAATGACTTCTATATCAGTTAAAATCTGGAGGATTCATAATGCAGTCCAACAGGCTCAGAGAGGACGTCAATCATTGCATAATGTCAACTAAACAAGAATTGAAATGTTTATTTTCTAACCAATTGTACATACATACAGGAAAATGCATTCTCTACTTCAATTACATTCCCAAAAGCCACTGCATTTCGAAAACCCAGCAGACATCGTTTAAAAGACTCGGCCTCCAAAATGTAAAACCAATGCTTATTCAACCAGCCCTCAATTACACAACCAGCCCTCAATTACATTCCCATAATAATCATTAGCTGTTGAGAGATTTCCATTTAATTGCTCAAAAACAGTGAGTGAAATTATGCATGGTTTTTAAACCTCTCTGGGATAGGGTCTAGTTTCCTGAATTTCCGCCTGACTGACGTGCCCAAAGTAAACTGCCTGTTACTCAGGCCCAGAAGCCAGGATATGCATAATTGGTAGCATTGGATAGAAAACACTTTGACGTTTCTAAAACTGTTAAAATAATGCCTGAGACTAAAACAGAATAGATATGGCAGGCGAAAATCCGAAGAAAAACCAACCGGAATTTTTTATTGTTTTTGAGGTCCCAGGCTCTTATAATGGAAACCTATTGTTCCTATGTAATTCCGTCACCCAGAATGCAATTCCTATGGCTTCCACTAGATGTCAACAGTCTTTATTCAAGATTTCAGGCTTGTTTTTTGAAAAACAAGCAAGAATTTGGAGTTTCGGTGAAGAGAGCACCGGAACAATATCAGTCTTTCGGTGCAGAAGGGAGAGGGAGCGCACTTACTAATTTTGCTTTCCTATTGAACATACTACTTTCCGTATGAATTATTACAGTTTATTTACATTTTAGAGTACATCAGGATTAAATAGAAACGTCGTTTGACTTGTTTGGACGAAGTTCAGCGTTAGCTATTTGGACTCCTTTGTCTGCATGTTGAACGAGTGGATTACTGAAATCGATGGCACCAACTAAAATTCATGTTGGGATTGCAAACAGAGGAAGATCTTCAAAAGTAAGTGATTTATTTAGTCGCTATTTGTGATTTTGTGAAGACTGTGCTGGTTGAAAAATATGTTGATATGGGGCGCTGTCCTCAGACCATCGCAAGGTATGCTTTCACTGTAAAGCCCATTGTAAATCAGACAACGCAGTTAGATTAACAAGAATGTAAGCTTTTAAATGATATAAGATACTTGTACGTTCATGAATGTTTAATATCACGATTATTTATTTGAATTGCGCCCTCCAATTTCACCGGATGTGGGCAGCCGGTGTCCCGCTAGCGGGACGCATAACCCTAAGTTAATGTGGATGTCAGGAAATCAATTACTTTATTTCCATATCTAAGGGCT
Source organism: Salmo salar (assembly GCF_965601325.2). Taxonomy (NCBI): domain Eukaryota; kingdom Metazoa; phylum Chordata; class Actinopteri; order Salmoniformes; family Salmonidae; genus Salmo; species Salmo salar. Next base: position 83,096,787 of record NC_138296.1, on the reverse strand, counting down.
TATTTATAGTTTGGAAGGAAGAGTTGAAGGTTGCTGTTCTTTATCAATGAGACTAGAGTAGACAGTGATGAGATGCTACAGTTCTTTGTGTGGATGTTCAATAGTAGTAGTAGCCTGGATTCCACACTCAACATTGCTCTGCCAGTTTCACCATTGTTGAAGTGAAACAAAAGTGAAACAGAGGGATATTCAGTGTGGATTCCACAGGGGCACACTCCAAAACTCAGACATAATTTACAAATGCAGTATTTGTATTTAGTGAGTCCGCCAAATCAGAGGCAGTAGGGATGACAACACGTTTTATTGATAGGTGCGTAAATTGGACCACATTGCTGTCCTGCCTGAGCATTTGATATGTAATGAGTACCTTTGGGTGTCAGGGGAAATGAGTAAAAAGTACAATATTTTCTTTAGGAATGTAGGGAAGTAAAAGTAAAACTTGTCAAAAATATAGTAAAGTACATATACCTAAAAAATGACTTAAGTAGTACTTTCAAGTATTTTTACTTAATTTTACACCAATGCTCACATGCTTGGTTAGGAGTCATTGGGCTGTAAAATGGCCCACATTTCTACTCTATTTACTGTGGTTTATCCCCCCTCCCACTCAGCCAATGGATCCGGCCTAGCCTGCCCTAATGTGTGCAAATCTACTGTCTCAGTTAGACTGAAGGACCACCGGCAACCGGCACAACAAGGACACGTTGCCAGCTAATGGGCCTCTCTATTTTTACTCCATTTGGAATTATACATAACGATTAGGGTACACACACACACACACACACACACACACACAGAACTGCTCCATATACAACATATCACGCGCAACTGGGTGATCAATTTCCTAACTCTACCTACATGTACATACTAGCTCAACTAACAGGTGCACCTGCACATTGACTCTGTACCGGCACCCCCCTGTATATATTGTTAATTTTCACTGCTCCTCTTTAATTACTTGTTACTTTTATCTCTTATTCTTATCCGTATTTTTTTTAAACTGCACTGTTGGTTAGGGGCTCATAAGTAAGCATTTCACTGTAAGGTCTACACCTGTTGTATTCGCCTCATGTGACTAATAAAATTTGATTTTATTTGATTCAGCTACACAGACTAGAGAATAACAACAAAAATATACATTTTCAGGGAGAGTACAGGCGGTGATCAGAGAAGAATCCATTTTCCTTTGCATACATCTGACATTTCTTTATTTTGCCCTGGTGTCTTCTCTCTCTTCTTCTCTTCCTTTTATCCTACAGCTGTCAGGCAGATAGCTTGCGGGTGCAAACTGTGGACTGTTGACTGTCTCAGTGTGTGTGTGTGTGCCTGCTCCACTCAGTATGACCTTGGACACCTCAACGTCTCCCACAGGCAGGCCACACCAATTAAAATTCCACAGGTAATTAAGCCACATATGAATAAGGGAACACTGCAGACAATTTGGAGAAGGATTGTGCTGTAATTATGTGGAGAGAGAGAGAGAGAGAGAGAGAGAGAGAGAGAGAGAGAGAGAGAGAGAGAGAGAGAGAGAGAGAGAGAGAGAGAGAGAGAGAGAGAGAGAGAGAGACAGACAGACAGACAGACAGACAGACAGACAGACAGACAGACAGACAGACAGACAGACAGACAGACAGACAGACAGACAGACAGACAGACAGACAGACAGACAGACAGACAGACAGACAGACAGACAGACAGACAGACAGACAGACAGACAGACAGAGACTGCATGCAGAATTCTGCAAAAACATCCTCCGTGTAAAACACCAAATAATGCATGCAGAGCAGAATTATGCTGATACACACAAATAATCAAAATCCAGAAAAGAGCTGTTAAATTCTACAACCACATAAAAGGAAGCGATTCCCAAACCTTCCAACACAAAGCCATCACCTACAGAGAGATGAACCTGGAGAAGAGCCCCCTAAGCAGTGGTGTAAATTAAGTAAAAATACTTTAAAGTACTACTTAAGTAGTTTTTGGGGTGTCTGTACTTTACTTCACTATTTAATTTTTTTCCAATTTTACTTTTACTTCACTACATTCCTAAAGAAAATAATGTACGTTTTTCTCCATGCGTTTTCATTGACAGCCAAAATTACTCGTTACACTTTGAGTGCTTAGCAGGACAGGATAATGGTCAAATTCACGCACAAATTCACACATCAGGAGAACATCCCTGGTCGTCCCTACTGCCTCTGGTCTGGCAGAGTCACTAAACATAGAACATCCCTGGTCGTCCCTACTGCCTCTGATCTGGCAGAGTCACTAAACAGAGAACATCCCTGGTCGTCCCTACTGCCTCTGGTCTGGCAGAGTCACTAAACAGAGAACATCCCTGGTCGTCCCTACTGCCTCTGATCTGGCAGAGTCACTAAACAGAGAACATCCCTGGTCGTCCCTACTGCCTCTGGTCTGGCAGAGTCACTAAACAGAGAACATCTCTGGTCGTTCCTACTGCCTCTGGTCTGGCAGAGTCACAAAACACAAAGGCTTTGTTTGTAAATATGTCTGTATTGGAGCGTGCCCCTGACTCTCCATAACTAAATACAAATCAGAAAACGGTGCCGACTGGTTTTCTTAAAATGAGGAATTTGAAATGATTTATACTTTTACTTTTGATACTTGAGTAAATTTTAAAAATTACATTTACTTTTGATACTTAGGTATATTTAAAACCAAATACTTTTATATGTTTACTCAAGTAATATTTTACTGGGTGACTTTCACTTTTACTTGAGTCATTTTCTATTAGGGAACACTGCAGACAATTTGGAGAAGGATTGTGCTGTAATTACTCAAGTATGACAATTGGGAGCTTTTTACACCACTGCCCCTAGGCAAGCTGATCCTTGGGCTCTGTTCACAAACAGACCTCACAGAGCACCAGGACAGCAACACAAATAGACAAATAAATCATAAGAAAACAAAAAGATAATTACTTGACACATTGGAAAGAATTAACAAAAAAACAGAGCAAACTAGAATGCTATTTGGCCCTAAACAGAGAGTACACAGTGGCAGAATACCTGAACACTGTGACTGACCCAAAATTAAGGAAATCTTTAACTATGTACAGACTCAGTGAGCATAGCCTTGCTATTGAGAAAGGCCGCCGAAGGCAGACCTGGCTCTCAAGAGAAAACACCTGCCCACATGATGAGGTGGAACCTGATCTGCACTTCCTAACCTCCTGCAAAATGTGACCATATTTGAGACAGTTATTTCCCTCAGATTACACAGACCCACAAAGAATTCGGAAACAAATCTAATTTTGATAAACTCCCATATCTTTTGGGTGAAATACCACAGTGTGCCATCACAGCAGAAAGATGTTTGACCTGTTGCCACAAGAAAAGGGCAATCAGTGAAGACCAAACACCATTGTAAATACAACCTATATTTATGTTTATTTATTTTCCTTTTTTACATTTGCACATCATTACAACACTGTATATAGACATAGAGACACCTTTTTTGAGTGTAATGTTTACTGTACATTTTTTATTGTTTATTTCACTTTTGTTTATTTTCTATTTCACTTGCTTTGCCAGTGTAAACATATGTTTCCCATGCCAATAAAGACCCTTCAGTTGAAATTGAATTGAAATTACATTTAGAAAGACAGAGAGAGAGAGAGAGAGAGAGAGAAAGAGAGGGTGGGTATAAGAGAAGTATATGCTGTGGAAATAATAATGACTTCCCTCAGAGAAATGTCCTTTAGAACATATCCTCTGGTTAACTCCTCTAGCTAATGCCTATAGAAAACTGTTGAGGCTAGAACCTTTTTAGAACACAACCATTTGGAACCTTAACCTTTTCTAGATCTACTGTCATCAAAGTAGCCTTTTTCGAGGCATGTCAAATCCAGCTCAGTCAAAGTAATAAAAATACAGCGACCTCTGCCTAACAAACAATAAAAACAATTCTAAGGGACTGATGTCTTATAAATCGTTAGTCTCACTTAGTGAAACAATTTATGCATTTTTGCCCTTGCGGGAATTGGGATAAAGCAAGACATCCAACTTTTAATTGGTTGGGCTACAAAAGGCATTTTCCGGCTGTATCCATCCCATCATTAACACTGTGCACTAGCTGCTCGTTGCCATGACGACGACAGCGGGCTTGCCGTATATGAGTTTCCATAGGAGCGCCCTGCTCTCTGTGCCTATACTGCAGCAGCATCCACAGGCATGCATAGCACAGCACTGTCGCTATGGTGATCTCCCCCTCAGGAGTTGGATTTGCCATCCAAGCAGACAGACAGTGCGAGAGAAAGAGAAGAAGAGATAGAGGGAGAGACAGAGTGAGAGCAGCAATTCTGTCTGACAGACATAACCCCTCTCTCCCCTTCTCCCTCCCTGTCTCCCCCTCCCTCCCTCTCTTCCTCCCCAAAAGCATAACAAAAGCAGAGCTGGTATTCTGTATTCTGGAGGGCTCCGTCTGTCTATCACACCGCAGCGCAGGCGCCCTCTGTTCCTCCCTCCTGCACAGGCAGCACACAATCCCTGTCTATAGAAGACCACATTCTATGATGGAGCTTATCTGACATGTACAGACCGCAACCAACAGGCTGCAGTCATATAATATTAATCACCGAAATTGACAAAAATTCCTGAAGACTACAATTATGGAATTTCAGCAATAAGATTATCTGACAACCATGCTTGATTGGTCTAAGTATTTGATTTGAATAATATGTTTTGTATTATGTATTTACTATGTTGAATATATGGACAGATAAGAAGAAGATCCATTCATTAAATACATTTCAACTACATTTCCGATGCTGCAATGGTGAGGCTTAGAGTCAAAGCTCCAGGAAGTACTAGTAAAATCACGAGTCAGGATGAATCAATCCTCCTCAGCTTAGGTCTTCAGACGTGTCTAAACAAGAACATCTATCAGACCAATGTACTGCAATCTTCATCATCAGCCACCCCACAAAACCTATCACAGATCTTATGGACTAAAGCCCTCACACACACACACACACACACACACACACACACACACACACACACACACACACACACACACACACACACACACACACACACACACACACACACACACACACACACACACACACACACACACACACACACACACACACACACACACACACACACACACACACACACACACTTCTGACCTACAAAGTCCAAAATACACACACATACCTGCGACAGGTGTAAATGTCATCTTTGAATTTTTAGCAGCGAAGGAGGTGGAGGGAAGACAATCTCAAGTCATAGTGTTGTGTGACACAGACACAGGTGGTTAAAGAGACAGTTTAAAGTCCATAAATTATAAAAAGACATCTGTATGAGATTTACAGTTGAAAACAGTTATGGGTAAAATCATCAACAGAAACAGTCTACAAACAAACCCTTATACCATTATATTACCATATTGACAAATATATACACTGAGTAGATACACTGAGTACACCAAACACTAAGAACACCTTCCTAATATTGAGCTGCCCCCCCCCCCCCCCCCCCCCTTTTTTTGGAGTCAAAAGCATCCCAAATGCTTCCCAAAGTTGTGTCAAGTTGGCTGGATGTCCTTTGGGTGGTGGACCATTCTTGATCCACACAGGAAACTGTTGTGGGTGAAAAACCCAGCTGCGTTGCAGTTCTTGACACAAACCAGTGTACCTAGCACCTACCATACCCGATTCAAATGTCTTGCTCATTCACCCTCTGAATGGCACACATACACAATCCATGTCTCAATTGTTTCAAGGCTTAAAAATCCTTCTTTAACCTGTCTCCTCCACTTCATCTACAGTGATTGTAGTGTATTTAACAAGTGACATGAATAAGGGATCATATCTTTCACCTGGATTCACCTGGTCAGTCTATGTTATGTAAAGAACAAGTGTTCTTCATGTTTTATATACTCACTAAATACACTGCATTTGGAAAGTATTCACACCCCTTCATTTTTTACACATTTTGTTACGTTACAGACTTATTCTAAAATGTACTAAATAGTCCCCCCCCCCCATCAATTAACACACAAACCCTATAATAAAAGATTTTTTTGCAAATGTATAGATACAAAAAAACTGAAATATCACATTTACATAAGTATTTAGACCCTTTACTCAGTACTTTGTTGAAGCACCTTTGGCAGCGATTACAGCCTTGACTCTTCTTGGGTATGACGCTACAATCTTGGCACACCTGTATTTGGGGAGTTTCTCCCATTCTTCTCTGTAGATCCTCTCAAGCTCTGTCAGGTTGGATGGGGAGTGTTGCTGCACATCTATTTTCAGGTCTCTCCAGAGAGATCCAGTTCAAGTCTGTGCTCTGGCTGCGTCATTCAGAGACTTGTCCCGAAGCCACTCTGGCGTTGTCTTGGCTGTGTGCTCAAGGTCGTTGTCCTGTTGGAAGGTGAACCTTCGCCCCAGTCTAAGGTCCTGAGCGCTCTGGAGCAGGTTTTCATCAAGGATCTCTCTGTACTTTGCTCCGTTCATCTTTCCCTCGATCCTGACGATCCAGTCTTCCACTCCCTGCTGCTGAAAAACATCCCCACAGCATGATGCTGCCACCACCGTGCTTCACCATACGGAGAGTATTGGCCAGGTGATGAGCGGTGCCTGGTTTCCTCCAGACTTGACGCTTGGCATTCAGGCCAAAGAGTTCAATCTTGGTTTCATCAGACCAGAGAATCTTGTTTATCATGGTCTGAGAGTTCTTACAGTGCCTTTTGGCAAACTCCAAGCGGGCTATTGTGCATTTTACTGAGGAGTGGCTTCTGTCTGGCCACTCCACCATAAAGGCCTGCTTGGTGGAGTGCTGCAGAGAAGGTTGTCCTTCTGGAAGGTTCTCCCATCTCCACAGAGGAACTCTGGAGCTCTGTCAGAGTGACCATCTCCCCCGATTGCTCCGTTTGGCCAGGCGGCCCACTCTAGGAAGAGTCTTGGTGGTTCCAAACTTCTTCCATTTAAGAATGTGTTATCGGGGGCCTTCAATGCTGCAGACACCTGTCTCTGAGCTCTACAGACAATTCATTCGATCTCATGCCTTGGTTTTTGCTCTGACATGCACTGTCAACTGTGGGACCTTATATAGACAGGTATGTGCCTTTCCAAATCATGTCCAAATAATTGAATTTACCACAGGTGGACTTCAATCAAGTTGTAGAAACATCTCAAGGATGATCAATGGAAACAGGATGAACCTGAGCTCAATTTCGAGTCTCATAGCAAAGGGTCTGAATACTTAAGTAAATAAGGTATTTCAGTTTTTTGTATTTAATAGATTTGCACACATTTCTAAAGAACTGTTTTTGCTTTGTCAGTATGGGGTACTGTGTGTAGATTGATAAGAGAAAAAAAATAATTTCATCCATTAGAGAATAAATGTGGAAAATGTGAAGGAGGGGTCTGAATACTTTTCGAATGCACCACATATCTCAAGACAGGATTCATAGCAGTCGAACCATCAGACAGCCTTACAGACATGCTAAAAAGCTCCATGGAACGAGAGAGAGAAAAGAAAGAGGGAGGAAGATGGAGAGAGTGGAGGACAAAATGGCGTCTGTTGGTAAGATAAACAACAATACAATTCCTTTATATTTAAACAATAAGGCCCTAGGAGGTGTGGTGTATGGCCAATATACAACGCCTAAGGGCTGTTCGTAGGCGAGACGCAAAGCGCAGAACCTGGATACTGCCCTTAGCCGTGGTATATTGGCCATATACCACAAAACCCTGAGTTGCCTTATTGCTATTATAAACTGGTTACCAACCAAATTAGACCAGTAAAAATAATATTTTTTGCCATACACGTGATATACCACTGCTTTCAGCCAATCAGTTTTCAGGGCTCAAACCACCCGGTTTATAACACCGATTATAAACCGGGTACTTTGGGTCCTGGATGGTGATTGGCTGAAACAGCATTCCAGCCTTGTGTATATCAGACAATATACCATGGGTATGACACAAAACTACTTGTTCACTGTTCTATTTATGTTTTAACCGGTTAATAATAGCAATAAGGCACCTCAGGGATTTGTGGTGTATGGCCAATATAATGTATCACTACTAAGGGCTGTATCCAGGCTGTATAATGTTTTTTTTCTTTATACAGAATTCATTGTATCGTTGTAAATCAGCCCAATATACGCCGACCCTGAGACTCTGATCTCTAAGTGAGAAAAGACAACAGCTTGGATGCAATTAAACCCTGCTGTATAGCGCTCACAAAGACAACACAAATTAAACCCTGCTGTATAGCTCTCACAAAGACAACACAAATTAAACCCTGCTGTATAGCGCTCACAAAGACAACACAAATTAAACCCTGCTGTATAGCTCTCACAAAGATAACACAAATTAAACCCTGCTGTATAGCTCTCACAGAGACAACACAAATTAAACCCTGCTGTATAGCTCTCACAAAGACAACACAAATTAAACCCTGCTGTATAGCTCTCACAAAGACAACACAAATTAAACCCTGCTGTATAGCTCTCACAAAGACAACACAAATAAAAACCCTGCTGTATAGCTCTCACAAAGACAACACAAATTAAACCCTGCTGTATGGCTCTCACAAAGACAACACAAATTAAACCCTGCTGTATAGCTCTCACAAAGACAACACAAATTAAACCCTGCTGTATAGCTCTCACAAAGACAACACAAATGAAACCCTGCTGTATAGCGCTCACAAAGGCAACACAAATTAAACCCTGCTGTATAGCTCTCACAAAGACAACACAAATTAAACCCTGCTGTATAGCTCTCACAAAGACAACACAAATTATACCCTGCTGTATAGCTCTCACAAAGACAACACAAATTAAACCCTGCTGTATAGCTCTCACAAAGACAACACAAATAAAAACCCTGCTGTATAGCTCTCACAAAGACAACACAAATTAAACCCTGCTGTATAGCTCTCACAGAGACAACACAAATTAAACCCTGCTGTATAGCTCTCACAGAGACAACACAAATTAAACCCTGCTGTATAGCTCTCACAGAGACAACACAAATTAAACCCTGCTGTATAGCTCTCACAAAGAAAACACAAATTAAACCCTGCTGTATAGCTCTCACAAAGACAACACAAATTAAACCCTGCTGTATCGCGCTCACAAAGACAACACAAATTAAACCCTGCTGTATAGCTCTCACAAAGACAACACAAATTAAACCCTGCTGTATAGCTCTCACAAAGAAAACACAAATTAAACCCTGCTGTATCGCGCTCACAAAGACAACACAAATTAAACCCTGCTGTATCGCGCTCACAAAGACAACACAAATTAAACCCTGCTGTATAGCGCTCACAAAGACAACACAAATTAAACCCTGCTGTATAGCTCTCACAAAGAAAACACAAATTAAACCCTGCTGTATCACGCTCACAAAGACAACACAAATACTAGGTGTGTGTGGAGTGGCTCTGTCTGCCCTGCCAGGGTCTCCTCTCTCTCCTTTCTCTACTCACTACTCTCTCTCCTCTCTCTCTCCTCTCTCCTCCTCTCTCTCCTCTCTCTCTCCCCCTCTCTCTCCTCTTTCTCCCTCTATATCCTCTCTCTCCAGCCTGCGGCACTCTAGCCCTCTCCTCGCTGCCTGCCACCAGCTCTTGGCTCCATTCCCAGCCTTTTAGTGAGTGTTACCTGTCAGGACCTGAATTATACCTGCCTGCAGGCTCAGTCCATATGAATCATACATCAGCCAGAGGGTGGGAGGGTGGGAGGGAGGGAGGGAGGGAGAGCGGGAGAGAGGGAGAGAGGGAGAGAGGGAGAGAGAGAGAGAGAGAGGAAATTTACTCGTGTGGGAGAGAGAGTGAGAGAGAGAAAGAGAGAGAGTCAGTGTGAGAAACAGGAGGGATGAAGGCAGAGAGAGAGAGGGGGATGGATGGATGGAGTGATAGGGAGTGAGAGATTGCACTCAACCTCATCTGTACAAAGCCTAGGCAATTACTGAGTGCCAGCTCTAGACATGGCAGTCACACCAGCAACAAAGCTGCTCACAATAGACCTCATTACCAACCAGTGGATTTACTGAGAAAGGATTTCACTTTTAGTCCAAATCTTTAGACTTTTGATTTCTGTATGTTCTCACAATGATGGGCGATGGAATAAACAGTATTAAAATGATTACTCAAATCAGAAAGATATGTCAAAGATATTAATATTGTGCAATTCATTACTCTATGTACCAATGTCAACATGTAACACTGTCACTAAAACTGGCTTTAATTTACACCTTGATTAGATGTGTAATCTTTGGTAAATCATAGGTTAATGTAGGTTTTTGATTAACTGATAGGATTTTTTTTGTTGCAAATTTTTGACTCCCTATAGAGTTACAAACTGCATCAAGGTCAATTGTAACGTTACACACATCAAGGTCAAGTGTAATGTTACATACATCAAGGTCAATTGTAACGTTACATACATCAAGGTCAATTGTAACGTTACATACATCAAGGTCAATTGTAACGTTACACACATCAAGGTCAATTGTAATGTTACATACATCAAGGTCAATTGTAACGTTACATACATCAAGGTCAATTGTAACGTTACATACATCAAGGTCAATTGTAACGTTACACACATCAAGGTCAACTGTAACATTACATACATCAAGGTCAATTGTAATGTTACATACATCAAGGTCAATTGTAACGTTACATACATCAAGGTCAACTGTAACATTACATACATCAAGGTCAATTGTAATGTTACATACATCAAGGTCAATTGTAACGTTACATACATCAAGGTCAATTGTAACGTTACATACATCAAGGTCAATTGTAACGTTACACACATCAAGGTCAATTGTAATGTTACATACATCAAGGTCAATTGTAACGTTACATACATCAAGGTCAATTGTAACGTTACATACATCAAGGTCAATTGTAACGTTACACACATCAAGGTCAACTGTAACATTACATACATCAAGGTCAATTGTAATGTTACATACATCAAGGTCAATTGTAACGTTACATACATCAAGGTCAACTGTAACATTACATACATCAAGGTCAATTGTAATGTTACATACATCAAGGTCAATTGTAACGTTACATACATCAAGGTCAATTGTAATGTTACATACATCAAGATCAATTGTAACGTTACACACATCAAGGTCAATTGTAACGTTACATACATCAATGTCAACTGTAACGTTACATACATCAATGTCAACTTTAACATTACACATGTTAAATTATCATTGAGTGTGGAACGCCTCATCCAACCTACTATTTCTGTCTCTCTCTTTCAATCCCTCTCTCTCTCTCTATCTCAATCCCTCTCTATCTCTATCCCTCTCTCTCTATCTCAATCCCTCTCTCTATCTCAATCCCTCTCTCTCTCTCAATCCCTCTCTCTCTCTCTATCTCAATCCCTCTCTCTCTCTCTTTCTCTATACCGCTTTCTCTCTCTCTGTCTCTCACTATCCCTCTCGCTCGCTTGCTCTCTCTGTCTCTCACTATCCCTCTTGCTCGCTCACTTGCTCTCTCTCTCTCTCCCTCTCACTCGCTTGCTCTCTCTCTCTCTCAATTCAATTCAATTCAATTCAATTCAATTCAATTCAATTCGCTTTATTGGCATGACGTAACAATGTACATATTGCCAAAGCTTATTTTGGATATTTACAATATAAAAATAAATAAAAATGAGAATCAAAGTTGTCAACGGGACAACAGTAACAACAATAATCAAGGGTCAAAATAACCATACATTCAACAATAACAATAAGCATACAGTAGAGTACATGTGCAGGTTGATTAGTCTGTCAGACACTGTCCCTCAACTTATGGCAGGCAGCAATGTAGTGCGCTGCCAACCCACAGCTCTCTGCGTCCTCCCCCAACAGGACGGGGAGTCTATCCTCATCAGAGAGATCTTTGAAACCTTGAATAAGGGTTTCAAATTTGGGAAAATGACACTCTCTAATTGTTTTATATTTTTGACATTTTGTCAGGAAATGCAGCTCTGTCTCAGGTTCTGCTGTTGTGCAGTGGTTGCACAGCTTTTCCTCTACAGGGAGCCAGGTTTTCCTGTGTCTACCCTTCTCAATGGCAAGGCTGTGCTCACTGAGCCTGTACCTTGTCAAGGTTTTTCTAAGGTTTTGATCAGTAACCATGGTCAAATATTTAGCCACGGTGTACTGTCGATTTAGGGCCAGATAGCACTGCATTTTGCTTTGTGTTTGTGCTTGTGTTTCCCAATAAGCAATGTAGTTTTGTTTTGACTGTGTTGTAATTTGGTTTATTCTGATTGATTGGATGTTCTGGTCCTGAGGCTTCAGTGTGTAAGTAGAACAGGTTTGTGAACTCAGCCCCAGGACCAGCTGGATGAGGGGACTCTTTTCTTTGCTCAGCTCTTGGCATTGCAGGGCTTGGTAATGATATGAGAGGGGGGTCACTGTATTTTAGATATTTCCAAAACTTAATTGCTCTTTTTTGAGTTTTTATTATTAGTGGATATTGGCCTAATTCTGCCCTGCATGCATTGTTTGTAGTTTTCCTCTGGACATGTAGGAGAATCTTACAGAACTCTGCATGCAGGGTTTCAATGGGGTGTTTGTCCCATTTGCTGACATCTTGTTTTGCAAGTGGACCCCACACCTCGCTGCCATAAAGTGCAATTGGTTCAATGACATATTCAATTAGTTTTAGCCAAATGTTAATAGGTATTTCAATTTGAATTTGCTTTTTAATGGCGTAGAATGCCCTGCGTGCTTTCTCTCTCAGTTCATTCACTGCCTCATTAATGTGTCCAGTTGAGCTTATTTTTAAACCTAAGTAATTGTAGTGTGTACAGTACTCTATATATTTTGTACCAATTGAGAACTTTGGTCTAATTCCCTGAGATGTGGATCTTCTCTGGAAAATCATTATTTTAGTATTTTTTGGGTTTACTGCTAGGGCCCAGGTCTGGCAGTACTGCTCTAGCAGATCCAGGCTCTGCTGTAGGCCATGTGCTGTGGGTGACAGCAGGCATAGGTCATCTGCGAAGAGTAGGCATTTAACTTCTGAATTGTGGAGACTAACACCAGGGGCTGAGGATTTTTCTAGAATAGTGGCCAATTCGTTAATGTAAATATTGAAGAGTGCAGGGCTCAGATTGCAACCCTGGCGAAGGCCCCGCCCCTGGTTAAAGAATTCTGTTATTTTCTTACCAATTTTAATGCTGCATGTATTGCCAGTATAGATTGATTTAATTATGTCATATGTTTTACCCCCTACACCACTTTCAATAACTTTGTAGAACAGTCCTGTATGCCAAATAGAATCAAATGCTTTTTGGAAGTCGATAAAGCAAGCGTATATTTTGGAATTATTTTGGTGGACATGTTTATCTATCAGGGTGTGTAGGGTGTAAATATGATCAGTTGTGCGATGTTTTGGTATGAATCCAATCTGGCTTTTACTCAAGACATTGTGCTTATTAAGGAAGTTTAGAACTCTTACATTGATAATACTACAGAAAACCTTCCCCAGGTTACTGTTCACACAAATGCCTCTGTAATTGTTATGGTCAAATTTGTCTCCGTTCTTAAAGATTGGGGTTATGAGTCCTTGATTCCAGATGTCAGGGAAATAACCTACACTCAGGATCAAATTAAACAGTTTTAATATAGCCAATTGGAATTTTGCACTAGTGAGTTTGAGCATCTCATTTAGGATGCCATCGGGTCCGCATGCTTTTTTAAATTTGAGAGCCTGAAGTTTCTTATAGAGCTCCTGGTCAGTAATTGGGGAGTCCAATGGATTTTGATTGTCTTTTATAGCTTTTTCTAATCCATTCAACTTCTCATGAATTTGGCGTTGTTCTGCATTTGTGTCAATTTGAACGGTGTTGTAGAGTGTTTTAAAATGGGTTGTCCATATGTCACAATTTTTTACGTTTTTTCCAATTTTGCCAGAAGTTGTTTGTGTTTATGGACTCCTCTCTCTCTCCTCTCCTCTCTCTCTCTCTCTCTCTCTCTCGCTCTCTCTCTCTCTCTCTCTCTCTATCTCTCTCTATCCCTCTCTCTCTCTCTCTCTCTATCTCTCTCTCTGTCTCTCACTATCCCTCTCGCTCGCTCTGTCTCTCACTATCCCTCTCGCTCGCTCGCTCTCTCTCTCTCTCGCTCTGTCTGTCTGTCTGTCTGTCTGTCTGTCTGTCTGTCTGTCTGTCTGTCTGTCTGTCTGTCTGTCTGTCTGTCTGTCTGTCTGTCTGTCTGTCTGTCTGTCTGTCTGTCTGTCTCTCACTCTCTCTCTGTCTCTCTTTCATGTCCTACTTCAAAGAGCAGACACACAGTACGGCTCTAATGGCCGCAGACTCTCAAACAGCTAGCGTCGTCTTCACAGTGTGTTCGTGTGTGTGTGTTTGTGTGTGTGTGCGGGGGTAACAGTCATTGTCATTACTACACCCAAACACAGCCATATGCCTCCACACCTCTACCTCTTCCTCTTCCCTAGCTTGAACACTATAGCCGGGGGTTCAACTGGGGCCGCCAGTGAAATCAATCATATTATGTTACTGAGCAGAGGAGAGATGAAGCAAGACAGCAGACAGCAAGACAGCAGACAGCAAGACAGCAGAGCTCACTCAGCCAACAAGAGTAGCAGTTTAGTGAAGATAAATATATGTGCGGCTCTTGTGCACGGGTCGCCTAGAAACTATAAGATTTAACCAGGTTATTTTATCACTATAAAGTTACTGCACAGTTTTAGGCTACTGTAAACATATCATCAGCACTAGAGCTCCAACCAGCCAATCAACCAACCAACCAACCAGCCAATCAACCAACCAACCAACCAACAAACCAATCAACCAACCAACCAACCAACCAACCAACCAATAAACCAACCAACCAATAAACCGACCAACCGAATAGCCAATTAACCAATCAACCAATCAACCAACCAACCAACCGGCCAACCGACCGGCCAATCAACCGACCGACCAGCCAATCAACCAATCAACCAGCCAATCATCCAATCAACCGACCGACCAGCCAATCAACCAATCAACCAACCAATCAACTGACCGACCGACCAGCCAATCAACCAATCAACCGACCAATCAACCAACCAATCAATAGAATGACCGACCAGCCAATCAACCAATTTAACCAACCAATCAACCGACCCACCAGCCAATCAACCAATCAACCAACCAACGAACAGACCAACCAATCAACCAATCAACCAGCCAACCAACAAATGAACTGACCAACTGACCAGCCAATCAATCAACAAATCAACCGACCAACCGACCAACCAATCAATCAACCAATCAATCAACAGACCAACCAATCAACCAAACGACCGACCAGCCAATCAACCAATCAACCGACTAACAAACCAACCAACTGACCGGCCAATCAACCAATCAACCCACTGACCGACCAGCCAACCAATCAACCAACCAACTAGCCAATCAACCAATCAACCAACCGACTGACCAGCCAATCAATCAACAAATCAACCGACTGAACGACCAGCAAATCAACCAATCAACCAATCAACCGACCAGCCAATCAACCAACCAACCGACCAGCCAATCAACCAATCAAACGACCAATGAACCAAACAAGCGACCGGTCAATCCACCAATCAACCAACCAATCCATCAACCAAACGACCGACCAGTCAATCAACCAATCAACCAACTAACCAACCGACCAACTGACGGGCCAATCAACCAATCAACCCACTGACCGACCAGCCAACCAATCAACCAACCAACCAGCCAATCAACCAACCAACCGACCGACCGACCAACCGACCAGCCAACCAGCCAACACTTATTATTTCAGGCAGGGCCGCCTCAGGATCTAATGCCCTCCTCTCACATGCACACGCATGCACGCGCACGCACGCACGCACACACACACACACACACACACACACACACACACACACACACACACACACACACACACACACACACACACACACACACACACACAGAGCTCTTCCTCTCAGCCTGCCCCTCTATTTGTGGGTAATTTATCACCCAGGGTCTTTGGGAGAGGGAGAGGTCTGATGCATGTGTCATTTGTCTGTGGCACCAAATGCAATTCTAGCCCACTGGTTCATGGAGACGCCTTGATGGGGTGACACTGGAGACAAAGCTATCAATCTCTCTAGCCCACGTCTGGGGAGTAAATAGCATCAAGTGGAGAAGCTTTTGTTTAAACATGCCCTGAGTAGAGGAGGACTCTGGGAAGGTCTGGTGACTTTACATGTCAGCTGTCAACGAAGTTCGTTGACATTTCCTATCGCCATCTTTCTCTTCTTTTGAGTGATTTCTTAAGTGGTCCTCTGTGGATCAGTTGGTAGAGTATGCAACATAAGGATAGTGGGTTTGTTTCCCGAGACCACCCGTATGTAAAATGTAGGCACTCATGACTGTAAATCAACCCATCAGAGTCTAAGCCCTGTCTAAGCCGGGGGAGGTGGGGTTCTACTAAGCTATATGGAATTGTTCAAGAAGGTCATACCAAGCATCATTTAGCTTTTTGATTTTGAAATATAGGACAGACCCCTTGAAGTATATTACTGCTATTAGCCAATACAAACCCATTGAATAACAGATTCACTACATGGAACAACAGATAGTCCCAAAAACATATCAAAAGGAAGTTTGTTCTGAAGTGTCTGTCCTATATCTGAGAGATATAAGAATGATCAGGAAGCATGTACATGTATTTAACCCCCTATTTTTGGCATTAAACGGTCTCCACATATACTTTCATTCATTTTTTTAACTGGTACCAGGGACCTTCAGACAAGTCTTGTGAGGCCTGTGGGCATCCTAGAGCAAAACCTTTGCACAGGGGGGTCATTAGTGTGTAGCCCATACGGTTCGGACACTACAGACAGATCGTCTGTACTGAGTTCAAACTAGTCTTCTGACAGTTGTGGAGGTCATAGAGCCCAATTTTCGGGTTGTCTCATGATCTGACAAACACCGCTCTAGCTCTGTCACCTTTCACGGCAGATGCGGAAGTGTGACATAGGCGGATGCGGTGGATTGAGACGTATCCATTGTTCCTTAAACAGATTTTTATTGGGATTGTTTTATTATGCTAATTCGATTTTTGCGGAGGCGTGGACATCGACCTCAGGGGGATGTTGAAGTTGCCATTTGATCATTGACTTAACATTTGCAAGAATTTGGGTGACCTTGAAGATATAAAAGACTATAAATTGGCACCAAAATTCTCGATAACATCCAAGATTACGGCAAAACGGTTGGGTCCACAGCTCTCGAAGTACAACACTCCAGTCTCTATGTAATCTGTCAATGTGTCTGGGAAATCGCCACAGCAATCACAGAAAGAATACAGATGTAGGATCTGAATTTGAGCTACAGCAGGAAAATAACCCTGCAGCAACAGGAAATATGAATTAGTGCGTGGATTATACAGTAAATAATGAACATTTATTATAATGGTTGATCCATTTTTCAAAAATGGAAAATCAAGTCTGAAATTTCAAAGTGGAAATTACAAACTTCAGAAGCCTTTTTAAATGCTCAAATACACCACAAGTTTAAAATGTCCTACATTGCAGGAATGTTCTCCTGCAACAGGTTGATCAAATTAAAAACCTACATCTGTAGATGTTGCACAACCACAATCAACCAGTATCAATCTAACACTCAAGCAGGTCCTCAGATATTCTGACACATTTTGCAATCAACTTTTCACAGCCGGTGATTGCAATTGCAGGTTTGCTTTTTGTGCAGGAGCAATGGCCTGGAGCTGGAGAGCTTGATTTGTCCATGGTCAGGGAGGGCTGAGTGAGTGAGAGAGTGAGGAGGAGGAGGAGGAAAAATGCAGATTATAAGGGGAGTGAAGAAGGATCTTTACCTTCGGTGTCTGGCGTATTTGCCGCTGACGTGTCCGCTTCCATCACAGCCTGGAGTAGGACAGCTGTAAACACAAAGGAGAGTCACTGGAGTTAACACTATGCATGGCACGACAGGCACGTACACACACACACATGGCCCCTCCCCCTTCACCCGATGCACACACACTCCTCCAGATGACATCCCATTCCCTCACACACAGATAGTGCTCAGTACATGCATGACAAAACACATGATCCAGAGGAATGCACAGGACCATAGCAGCTGTGTATTATTCATGTAATGAGAACACACAGCCAGCAGCCTCGAAGCCAGGCGGTGACTCACTACTCTGCATATTTCATAGCAGCCCATCAGCCTTCCTTTAGACAGCTGTGAGTGCCAAAGGTAAAGAGCCCCTCTTAAGGAACACTGGGTGCCTCTCCCTTTGACCCCACACCTATAGGTACTAGGAGGTCAACTCTGTTGTAGCTTTCCATTGGCCCATTCACCCGCGGTCCACTCTCACTGCCATCACATCCGCTAGTTTACAACCATCTGTGGTATACGGTATCCATATTAGGAGATCAAATCAAATCGTATTTATCACAAGCGCCGAATACATCAGGTAGACCTTACGTGAAATGTTTAGTTACAAGCCCTTAACCAACAATGCAGTTCAAGAAATAGTTAAGAAAATATTGACTAAATAAAAATAAAAAAGTAACACAATAAAATAACAATAACAAGGCTATATATAGGGGGTACCGGTACTGAGTCAATGTGCGGGGGTGCAGGTTAGTCAGGCTATATACAGGGGGTACCAGTACCGAGTCAATGTGCGGGGGTACAGGTTAGTCAGGCTATATACAGGGGGTACCAGTACCGAGTCAATGTGCGGGGGTACAGGTTAGTCAGGCTATATACAGGGGGTACCAGTACCGAGTCAATGTGCGGGGGTGCAGGTTAGTCAGGCTATATACAGGGGGTGCCAGTACCGAGTCAATGTGCGGGGGTACAGGTTAGTCAGGCTATGTACAGGAGGTACCAGTACCGAGTCAATGTGTGAGGGTGCAGGTTAGTCAGGCAATATACAGGGGGTACCAGTACCGAGTCAATGTGCAGGGGTACAGGTTAGTCAGGCTATATACAGGGGGTGCCAGTACCGAGTCAATGTGCAGGGGTACAGGTTAGTCAGGCTATATACAGGGGGTACCAGTACCGAGTCAATGTGCGGGGGTACAGGTTAGTCAGGCTATATACAGGGGGTGCCAGTACCGAGTCAATGTGCGGGGGTACAGGTTAGTCAGGCTATATACAGGGGGTGCCAGTACCGAGTCAATGTGCGGGGGTACAGGTTAGTCAGGCTATATACAGGGGGTACCAGTACAGAGTCAATGTGCGGGTTAGTCGAGGTCATTTGTACATTTTAGGAAGCTTTGTCTGACCACTGATTTAGTTTTGCTTGACAACTTCCTAATATGGATGCCGCAGTGGTGGATGTCCGTCATGCACCGTCCACAATGAAAAGTGCATGACTGTGCTAATTAGAGCAGAACAGCAGCTCTCGCTCTCTCCAAGGTGAACAGATCCATAGATTTGACGGTGAATGGCAGGAGCACGCGTCGATCACTGCTATTGGCATTATTGATGTGTGTAGCCCTGGAAATGGATCCATGGACTGATGAAACACCTATGTCCTCAGGGGGAGGACGTGTATCGGCCAGTGGGCTGTCTGTCTCTGTGTGTGCATGCGTGTGTGCTTGCCTGACTGTCTGCCTGTGTGTGTGTGTACGTTTGCGTGTGTATGCTTGTATGTGTACGTGTGCGTGCACGTTTGCATGTGTATGCTTGTATGTGTACGTGTGTGTGTATGTTTACGTGTGTATGCTTGTATGTGTACGTGTGCGTGCACGTTTGCATGTGTATGCTTGTACGTGTACGTGTGTGTGGATGTTTACGAGTGTATGCTTGTATGTGTACGTGTGTGTGTATGTTTACGTGTGTATGCTTGTACGTGTATGTGTGTGTGGATGTTTACGAGTGTATGCTTGTATGTGTACGTGTGTGTGGATGTTTACGAGTGTATGCTTGTATGTGTACGTGTGTGTGGATGTTTACGAGTGTATGCTTGTATGTGTACGTGTGTGTGGATGTTTACGAGTGTATGCTTGTATGTGTACGTGTGTGTGGATGTTTACGAGTGTAAGCTTGTATGTGTACGTGTGTGTGGATGTTTACGAGTGTAAGCTTGTATGTGTACGTGTGTGTGGACATGCGCGATCATAAGTGTGTGAGAAGCAAGAGCCAGGGAAGTGGCGCGGAGAGATTATGGATTAGGGGTTCTGAGCTGAGAAATGCCATCAAGAGAGAGAAGGGTGTTTAGAGATAGAGACTGTGCAGGCCACTGCCAGACAGAAAACACACGATTACAGAGTGTACTAGAATGTTTATAACATTGGTGTATTCTACAACTGCAACGAAAAAGGGTAGATATATCGCAAACATTTTTTGGGGGGAAAATAATCAATCATTTTTAATCTGTTCAATGAAGGTATGAAAGTAATTATGAGCTAAACACTTGATCCTTCTCCAAATCTTACAGCTGAGGAAATGACTAGAGAAATATGGTACAGTGGCTGTTTACAATACAACACCGGACCTCAAGTCACTGTGGATATGATGTGAGTACGGTGTCCATATTAGGACATGTCAGGGATATTCACTTGTATCACTGGATCGAAGTGAAACATGGTCCCTCTCAACATGACCAATCTGCAGGGAGTACTGTATGCTATGTGATAATAGAATGCAGTTGATCCCCACTATAGCCTACTGTTAATACAACAGCAAATCAAATATATCTAGAAAAGCATTGACCACTCAGAGAGTCTGTAAAGCCCTCAGGAATGAATTACGCACCAACCTGAATAACTCCTGTGCTGCCGTCTCCACTGGAACTAGTGAGAAAGATTCACAAAGCCACATCAGACAGTTAGATGTACTGTCAAGTACAACATACACAACAATAGCAGTAAAGAATAAACAATTACAATCAAAATCAAAATCAAAACTACAGGATCCATCATGCATTTCTGAGTATCTACAGTCACTTTCACGTTGACTTGATGTCCCCCAATATGATGCCAGGTGGCTGGCAGATGAGAGGGAGGGGGCAGAGTGAGGGGTTTGGGGGGGCAGTAACTAACACCCCCAGGCCGTTTAGAGAGACAGACACACTGTACTGTTACCATAGCGTACCTCGGACCCCTTTGGAACGCGTTCGATGGCGCTTCTCAACCGCATCCACTTCCATCTCGTAAAGACAAAGGGTTGGGAAGCGGTCATTAGTTTCATCCTCTTTCTCTCATGACATAATGAGGACTAAATACAGCACAACACATAGGCTATCATAAATGAAGATGTGACATACAGTAACAGAAGACCTCACTTCATTTCATAGAGCTTCATAGAGCTTCATGGAGCTTCATTCATTATGTAGAGAGATGTACGACTGTAGTACATCCCCTATGTGGAAGTTCGAGGTAGTTACCTGGAATCAGCTGGGTTGGGTGTGGCACCACCTCAGGTTCAAAACCACGCCTCCTTCTCTGAGAGTAGTAGTTTGGCTTTCTCAGCAGAAACACTTCAAAACTCCCCATCCAAAGTCATGATCTGCAAAGACAATAAAATAACAAGAATATAACACACTCACATTAGAAAATTCTCACATTAGCGGTAGTAAGCGTAAAGATGGTCAAGCTTAGCGGTTAGCATTTTCTTTTGTCTTGTTTGGTTGCAATCACTTGTGGTACTATGGTATCCTTATATGGAGTCCTTACATTATAATACAGGAGGAATCGAGGCAGTGATGTTGCCACTGTCAATATGGACATATTTAAAATAGATCTTAAAACACACCTTCTTAGCTTTGCTTTTCCTTTGGGTACTTTTCAGTTGTTTAATTTATATTGTTATTCTGTAGTTTTTATCCTCTTATGTTTGTTGTGTAGTAAATATTTCCATTTTTATTTTCAATGTTTTTATTTTATTCGTTTTTTTCCCTGTGAAGCACATTGCATTGTATTCCATGTCTGTATAAATAGAGCTTGATTTGATTTGATTTGACTACATTAGCCCGGTTGACTCCATTCTGTAAACAATGCAGCCTTATGAAGGGCAGCATCCTCACTGCTTTGTTTCCATTCCATTGTTTTGGCTAAGTCCCATGATGCACAGCAGGAGGTAAATATGTTCCAAAAACAAAGATAAACAACTTATTACATCCACCAGGAAACCAGAGAGTCATTACAGTATCTCTCTCATTGTCTCGGTTTCCGTCATTCCCTTTGTTACTTGTTTTCCGTGTATTGATTTGTATATTGAACTGTATATTGATCTGTATATTGATGCGTATATGTATGTGTATTGATGCGTGTATTGATGTGCATATTGATGTGTATATTTAACGCATATATTGATGTGTATATTGATGTGTAGTGTATATTGATGTGTATAGTGATGCGTATAGTGTATATTGATGTGTTTATTGATGTGTATATTTATATAAATATTGATGCATATATACATGTGTATATTGATGTGTAGTGTATATTGATGTGTATATTGATGTGTATAGTGATGCGTATAGTGTATATTGATGTGTTTATTGATGTGTATATTTATATAAATATTGATGCGTATATACATGTGTATATTGATGTGTAGTGTATATTGATGTGTATATTGATGTGTAGTGTATATTGATGTGTATAGTGATGTGTATAGTGTATATTGATAAGTTTATTGATGTGTATATTTATATAAATATTGATGCGTATATACATGTGTATATTGATGTGTATTGATATCTATACTGATGTGTATAGTGTATATTGATGTGTATATTGACGTGTATATTGCCGTGTATATTGATGTGTATATTGATGTGTGTTAATGTGTGTATTGGTGTATATATTGTTGTGTATTGATGTATATTGATGTTCATATTGATGTGTATTTATGTGTATATTGATGTATATTAATGTGTATAGTGTATATTGATGTATATTAATGTGCATATTAATGTGTATGTTGATGTGTATATGTATGTATATAGTGATGTGTATTGATATTGATGTGTATTAATGTATATTTGGTTGTGTATTGATGTATATTGATGTATATGAATGTGCATATTGATGTGTATATTGATGTGTAGATTAATGTATATAGTGATGTGTATTGATGTATATTGATGTCCATATTGATGTATATTGATGTATATTAATGTGTATAGTGTATATTTATGTATATTAATGTGTATAGTGTATATTAATGTGCATATTAATGTGTATATTGAGGTGTATATTGTTGTGTATTGATTTATATTGATGTACATATTGATGCATATTGATGTATATTAATGTGTATAGTGTATATTGATGTATATTAATGTGTATAGTGTATATTGATGTGTATTAATGCGTATATAGGGCCTGGGTAAGAGATCTGGTTCTCAGCATTAAATGTTTTTGAGCAGAGAGAGTGAAAGTCTCCATTTCCACAAATATTCTGGTATTTTACTTTTTTAGTTTATCATCAAATCGATTATGTTTCCACCACAGCGTGGACTGTCTATAAGCTTGAGGCCTTTTGCAGGAGGCCTTTTGCCTTCTGGTAGGCAGTCATTGTAAATAAGAATTTGTTGGAGAAACACAGCAGCAAATGGAGTCTTTCTCTCTCTCTCTCTCTCTCTCTCAATCTCTCTCTCTCTCTCTCTCGTTCCCCTATCGAGTGTTCAGCTCTCTCATCTCTGCTCATCTGTCTGCAACCTCACATGAAGATCTCACACTCAACCTGAAATCTTGTTAGCGTGTGGGCCAACAGCACAAGAGTGTGAACGTGATGCTCAGCCAGTGTATCGAACACTGTTGCACTTCTCTAGCCCTGAGCTCTCATCTCTAGCACTGAGCTCTCATCCCTAGCCCTGAGTGCTCATCCCTAGCTCTGAGCATTTATCCTTAGCCCTGAGCTCTCATCCCTAGCCCTGAGCTCTCATCCCTAGCACTGAGCTCTCATCCCTAGCACTGAGCGCTCACCCCTAGCCCTGAGCTCTCGTCCCTAGCCCTGCGCTCTCATCCCTAGCCCTGAGCTCTCATCCCTAGCCCTGAGTTTTCGTCCCTAGCCCTGAGCTCTCGTCCCTAGCCCTGAGCTCTCATCCCTAGCCCTGAGCTCTCATCCCTAGCCCTGAGCTCTCATCCCTAACACTGAGCTACTGTCCTATAGGAGTCAACTCTGTCAGTACAGACTGAGACAGAAGAAGAGAAGAGAAGAGAAGAGGAGAGGAGAGGAGACTCTGATTAGTATTCATCCCGACCCCCTGCCTGTCTCAAATAATATGATGCAGTGCTCCCTGCATCAGTGGGTTATACACATC